>NW_026975066.1:0-221351 GCF_030014295.1 Loxodonta africana
CCTGAACTGACACTGGGAGGGGGCCCAGCTGGTCTGCGCGGGCGGCGCGGGGATGCGGCTGGCAGGAGAAGTCCCCGGGAGGCAGCGACTGGTATTGGAGCCGGGAGTGCAGCGTCCCAGCCGAGGAACCTTGACTCAGGGCTTTGGACTGGGTGCAGGGGAGCTGAGCAGGACATCCTGTGAAGGTGCAAACACGGAGCGCAGCCCTACCCCCCTGAACTGACCTCGGGAGGGGGGCCAGCCAGTCAGCGCGGGCGGCGCAGTGATGCGGCTGATGGGAGGAGAAGTCCCTGGGAGGCAGCGTCTGGTTTTGGAGCTGGGAGTGCAGCGTCTCAGCCAGGGAACCTTGATGCTGGGCTTTGGAGTGGCAGTGGAGGAACTCACCGCGGGGTCTGCGGGCCAGACCCTTGGGGGCAATCTTTACCCAGCCAGCGCACATAGGCAACACGCCCCTCGGGAATCTCAGATAAAAGTCATCCCAAGCAAGATAAGTAACTTTGTCTATATTCCGAGGTGCTACTCTCTCCTGTTTTTATGAACCCTCTCCTCCCCTTCCCAGGCGGCTTCATTAACATTGGAATTTCCTGAGCCAGAGGGAGAACTGCTCCACAGTTTTTCTTCCCCTCCCCCCCTTTTTTTTTTGGTCTTTTTCTAACCCATTCTTCCGGCCTGAGAAAAGCAACCACAAAAAACCCAGGAACCAAAAATCCTTCCCTAATTGGACTAAAAACACAGAACCAGCTCCAGCCAAGCATATGTGATCCAGTCTCCAGCTTTCATCCCTACAGGGAACAAGGTGGCTATTATAATGCAAAGGCATTTCTGATAGGGATCTGACTGCATTTTTTTAGCGGATTTACTGGAAAGACAAGTTTCCCAGGTCTGCTATCTCTGCGTACTGAACAGAGCCCTCACTGACCCACAACACGGAACTGAGGGCTGAAGCTCCCCCCACACCACCTAGCCTCCTGCTTTAGGGGTCTAAGGAGGGTGACACCTACCAATCTGTAGAGGTACTTGCATTGGGGGCCTAAGGTACAGCTGCAGAGCCCACCCACCAAAGTGCTTTAGGAATAGAGACACACCTACCTCACTGACATATGGGGGAAGCCTGTCAGCATCCTGCCCCCCCCCAGAGTGTGAACCTCAGCTGCTACTAGAATCTGGGGCACACAACTATCCCCACTACTTCTCAAGGTGGATAGGTGATAGGCTGCATCACACACTTGACCCAAAATCAGACTCTACTCAAGAATAGTGAATGGACTCAGGCATATATATCTGGTAACAACCCAAACCAGCTGGTAATAGGTCATAAGTAAGTCAAGGGCTACAACAATCAAGACAGCACAATCTAGTAGCCCATCCATGTATATTGAAAGAAAACAAAACAAGATAAGACTCAGTGAGCAAATATAGAATAAATCACTACAATATCTTAGTGTTGGCTCGGAGACAGCAGTCGATATCAAAGCACATAAAGAAGCAGACCATGACTGCTTCTACAACCCCCCAAATGAATCAAAATCTTTCCCAAATGAAGATACAATCTTGGAATTATCAGATACAGAATATAAAAAACTAATTTACAGAATGCTTCAAGACATCAGGGATGACCTCAGAAATGAAATAAGGCAATCTGCAGAAAAAGCCAAGGAATACACTGATAAAACAGTTGAAGAACTCAAAAAGATTATTCAAGAACATAGTGGAAAAATTAATAAGTTGCACAAATCCATAGAGAGACAGCATTCAGAAATCCAAAAGATTAACAATAAAATTACAGAATTAGACAACGCAATATGAAGTCAGAGGAGCAGACTCGAGCAATTAGAATGCAGAGTGGGAGATCTGGAGGACCAGGGAATTAACACCAACATAGCTGAAAAAACAATCAGATAAAAGAATTTTAAAAAATGAAGAAACCCTAAGACTCATGTGGGACTCTATCAAGAAGGATAACTTGCGTGTGATTGGAGTCCCAGAACAGGGAGGGAGGACAGAAAACACAGAGAGAATAATTGAAGATCTGCTGACAGAAAACTTCCCTGACATCATGAAAGACAAAAGGATATCTATCCAAGATGCTCATCGAACCCCATTTAAGATTGATCCAAAAAGAAAATCACCAAGACATATTCTCATCAAACTTGCCAAAACCAAAAATAAAATTTTAAAAGCAGCCAGGGATAAATGAAAGGTCTCCTACGAGGGAGAATCAATAAGAGTAAGTTCAGACTTTTACTCAGCAGAAACCATGCAGGCAAGAAGGCAGTGGGATGACATATACAGAGCACTGAAGGAGAAAAACTGCCAGCCAAGGATCATATACCCAGCAAAACTCTCTCTGAAATATGAAGGTGAAATTAAGATATTTACAGATAAACACAAGCTTAGAGAATTTGCAAAAACCGAACCAAAGCTACAAGAAATACTAAAGGAAATCGTTTGGTCAGAAAACCAATAATATCAGATACCAAAACAACACAAGGTCACAAAACATCCTGATATCAACTCAAATAGGGAAATCACAAAAACAAATTAAGATTAATTAAAAAAAAATGCTCAAAACAGGGAATCCTTGAAGTCAATATGTAAAAGATCACAATAATCAAAAAGAGGGACTAAATACAGGTGGCATAGAACTGCCATATGGAGAGAGATACAAGGCGATATAGGACAATACAAGTTAGGTTTTTACTTAGAAAAATAGGGGTAAATATTAAGGTAACCACAAAGAGGCATAACAAGTCCATAACTCAAAATAAAAACCAAGAAAAACATAACGACTCAGCAAACACAAAGTCAAATACTATGAAAATGAGAAACACACAATCTACAAAGAAAACCATCTCAGCACAAAAAAGTAAGTGGAAAAATGAAATTGTCAACAACACACATAAAACAGCATCAAAATGACAGTGCTAAACACATAAAAAAAAACTTATCTATAATTACACTGAATGTAAATGGACTAAATGCACCAATAAAGAGACAGGGAGTCTCAGACTGGATAAAGAAACATGATCTGTCTATATGCTGCCTACAAGAGACACACCTTAGACTTAGAGACACAAACGAACTAAAACTCAAAGGATGGAAAAAAATATATGAAGCAAACAATAAGCAAAAAAGAGCAGGAGTAGCAATATTAATTTCTGACAAAATAGACTTTAAAGTTAAATCCACCACAAAGGATAAAGAAGGACACTACATAATGATTAAAGGGACAATTGACCAGGAAGATATAACCATATTAAATATTTATGCACCCAATGACAGGGCTGTACAATACATAAAACAAACTTTAACAGAACTGAAAAATGAGATAGACATCTCCACAATTATAGTAGGAGACTTCAACACACCACTTTCGGAGAAGGACAGGACATCCAGTAAGAAGCTCAACAGACACACGGAACACCTAATTGCTACAGTCAACCAACTTGACCTCATTGACTTATACAGAACACTCCACCCAACTGCTGCAAAGTATACTTTTTTTCTAGCGCACATGGAACATTCTCCAGAATAGACCACATATTAGGTCATAACAAAAACCTTTGCAGAATCCAAAACATCGAAATATTACAAAGCATCTTCTCAGACCATAAGGCCATAAAAGTGGAAATCAATAACAGAAAAATTAGGGAAAAGAAATCAGATACTTGGAAACTGAACAATACCCTCCTGAAAAAACACTGGGTTATAGAAGACATTAAGGAGGGAATAAAGAAATTCATAGAACGCAACGAGAATGAAAACACTTCCTATCAAAACCTCTGGGACACAGCAAAAGCAGTGCTCAGAGGTCAATTTATATCGATAAATGCACAAATACAAAAAGAAGAAAGAGCCAAAAGCAGAGAACTGTCCCTACAACTTGAACAAATAGAAAGTGAGCAACAAAAGAATCCATCAGGCACCAGAAGAAAACAAATAATGAAAATTAGAGCTGAACTAAATGAATTACAGAACAGGAAAACAATTGAAAGAATTAACAAAGCCAAAAGCTGGTTCTTTGAAAAAATTAAAGAAATTGATAAACCATTGGCCAGACTGAGTAAAGAAATACAGGAAAGGAAACAAATAACCTGAATAAGAAACGAGAAGGGCCACATCACAACAGACCCAACAGAAATTAAAAGAATCATATCAGATTATTACGAAAAATTGTACTCTAACAAATTTGAAAACCTAGAAGAAATGGATGAATTCCTGGAAAAACACTACCTACCTAACACAATCAGAAGTAGAACAACTAAATAGACCCATAACAAAAAAAGAGATTGAAACGGTAATCAAAAAACTCCCAACAAAAAAAAAGCCCTGGCCTGGATGGCTTTACTGCAGAGTTCTACCAAACTTTCAGAGAAGAGTTAACACCACTACTATTAAAGGTATTTCAAAGCATAGAAAATGACGGAATACTACCTAACTAATTCTATGAAGCCACCATCTCCCTGATACCAAAACCAGGTAAAGACATCACAAAAACATAGATGCAAAAACCTCAACAAAATTCTAGCCAATAGAATTCAAAAACATATCAAAAAATTAATCCATCGTGACCAAGTGGGATTTATACCAGGTATGCAAGGCTGGCTTAATATTAGAAAAACCATTAATGTAACCCACCATATAAATAAAACAAAAGACAAAAACCACATGATCTTATCAATTGATGCAGAAAAGGCATTTGACAAAGTCCAAAAACCATTTATGATAAAAACTCTCAGCAAAATAGGAATTGAAGGAAAATTCCTCGACATAATGAAGGGCATCTATACAAAGCCAACAGCCAACATCACTCTAAATGGAGAGAGCCTGAAAGCATTTCCCTTGAGAACGGGAACCAGACAGGGATGCCATTTATCACCGCTCTTATTCAACATTGTGCTAGAGGTCCTAGCCAGAGCAATTAGGCTAGACAAAGAAATAAAGGGCATCGGCATTGGCAAGGAGGAAGTAAAGTTATCTCTGTTTGCAGATGACATGATCTTATACACAGAAAACCCTAAGGAATCCTCCAGAAAACTACTGAAACTAATAGAAGAGTTTGGCAGAGTCTCAGGTTATAAGATAAACATACAAAAATCACTTGGATTCCTCTACATTAACAAAAAGAACATCGAAGAGGAAATACCAAATCAATACCATTCACAGTAGCCACCAAGAAGATAAAATATTTAGGAATAAATCTTACCAAAGATGTAAAAGACCTATACAAAGAAAACTACAAAGTACTACTACAAGAAACTAAAAAGGACCTACTTAAGTGGAAAAACATACCTTGCTCATGGATAGGAAGAATTAACATAGTAAAAATGTCTATTCTACCAAAAGCCATCTATACATACAATGCACTTCCGATCCAAATTCCAATGTCATTTTTTAATGTGATAGAGAAACAAATCACCAACTTCATATGGAAGGGAAAGAAGCCTCGGATAAGCAAAGCATTACTGAAAAAGAAGAAAGTGGGAGGCCTCACTCTACCTGATTTCAGAACCTATTATACAGCCACAGTAGTCAAAACAGCCTGGTACTGGTACAACAACAGACACATAGACCAATGGAACAGAATTGAGAACCCAGATATAAATCCATCCACATATGAGCAGCTGATATTTGACAAAGGCCCAGTGTCAGTTAATTGGGGAAAAGATAGTCTTTTTAACAAATGGTGCTGCATAACTGGATATCCATTTGCAAGAAAATGAAACAGGACCCATACCTCACACCATGCACAAAAACTAACTCCAAGTGGATCAAAGACCTAAACATAAAGACTAAAATGATAAAGATCATGGAGGAAAAAATAGGGACAACCTTAGGAGCCGTAATACAAGGCATAAACAGAATACAAAACATTACCAAAAATGACGAAGAGAAACCAGATAACTGGGAGCTCCTAAAAATCAAACACCTATGCTCATCTAAAGACTTCACCAAAAGAGGAAAAAGACCACCTATAGATTGGGAAAGAATTTTCAGCTATGACATCTCCGACCAGCGCCTGATCTCTAAAATCTATATGATTCTGTCAAAACTCAACCACAAAAAGACAAACAACCCGATCAAGAAGTAGGCAAAGGATATGAACACGCACTTCACCAAAGAAGATATTCAGGTAACTAACAGATACATGAGAAAATACTCTTGATCATTAACCATTAGAGAAATGCAAATTCAAACTACGATGAGATTCCATCTCACTCCAACAAGGCTGGCATTAATCCAAAAAACACAAAATAATAAATGTTGGAGAGGCTGCGGAGAGATTGGAACTCTTATACACTGCTGGTGGGAAAGTAAAATGGTACAACCGCTTTGGAAATCTATCTGGCGTTATCTTAAACAGTTAGAAATAGAACTACCATACAACCCAGAAATCCCACTCCTCGGAATATACCCTAGAGAAATAAGAGCCTTCACAGAAACAGATACATGCACACCCATGTTTATTGCAGCTCTGTTTACAATAGCAAAAAGCTGGAAGCAACCAAGGTGTCCATCAACGGATGAATGGTTAAATAAATTGTGGTGTATTCACACAATGGAATACTACTCATCGATAAAGAACAGTGACGAATCTGTGAAATATTTCATAACATGGAGGAACCTGGAAGGCATTATGCTGAGTGAAATTAGAGGCAAAAGGACAAATATTGTATAAGATCACTATTATAAGATTTGAGAAATAGTATAAACTGAGAAGAACACATACTTTTGTGGTTACGAGGGGGGGAGGGAGGGTGGAAGAGGGTTGTTTACTGATTAGTTAGTAGATAAGAACTACTTTAGGTGAAGAGAAGGACAACACTCAATACACGGAAGGTCAGCTCAACTGGACTGGACCAAAAGCAAAGAAGTTTCCGGGATAAAATGAATGTTTCAAAGGTCAGCGGAGCAGGGGCGGGGGTCTGGGGAACATGGTTTGAGGGGACTTCTAAGTCAATTGGCAAAATAATACTATTATGAAGACATTCTGCATCCCACTTTGAAATGTAGCGTCTGGGGTCTTAAATGCTAACAGGCGGCCATCTAAGATGCAGCAATTGGTCTCAACCCACCTGGAGCAAAGGAGAATGAAGAACACCAAGGTCACACGATAACTATGAGCTCAAGAGATATAAAGGGCCACATGAACCAGAGACTTACATCATCCTGAGACCAGAAGAACTAGATGGTGCCCGGCCACAACCGATGACTGCCCTGACAGGGAGCACAACAGAGAACCCCTGAGGGAGCTGGAGATCAGTGGGATTCAGACCCCAAATTCTCATAAAAAACCAGACTTAATGATCTGACTGAGACTAGAGGAATCCTGGCGTTCATGGTCCCCAAACCTTCTGTTGGCCCAGGACAGGAACCATTCCCGAAGACAACTCATCAGACATGGAAGGGACTGGACAATGGGTAGGAGAGAGATGCTGATGAAGAGTGAGCTACTTGTATCAGGTGGACACTTGAGACTGTGTTGGCATCTCCTGTCTGGAGGGGAGATGGGAGGGTAGAGAGGGTTAGAAACTGGCAAAATTGCCACGAAAGGAGAGACTGGAAGGGCTGACTCATTAGGGGGAGAGTAAGTGGGAGTATGGAGTAAGGTGTATATAGGCTTATATGTAACGGACTGACTTGATTTGTAAATGTTCACTTAAAGCTCAATAAAAATTATTTTAAAAAAAATTTAATTCATATGGGTGAAAATGTACGTTAAACTCTGTTACATGTCATGATCAAGTTTTTAGTAGTGTGTAATACTTTAGTTTAAAGTCAGATTTATTTATTTTTAATGTTAAAGAACATCATACAATTTTCCAACATTAATTCATTGGGATTTTCATCCTATTTTGCTCTTTTATCTTTGTGTGCTATTAGGACTTCTCATAGGTGTTGGGAAGAACAAGATGGGTGAAAACTTTACAGTAAGATATTTCATTCTTTTTGAAATTACGATGATTTTCTTCATCAAATGTTTATAGACAGTTTTGGTCTTTTTGCATCACATGGTGTAATTACGAAGGCTTAGATGATATCTGTGTTAAAAGAGCATTAAAAATATTTTTTTTTTCTGTATATTAATTTTCCCACCCTTGAAAATACTGAAGTTCATTTTGTATGTACTGGGGTGGTGATGGTAATATTTAATAATTGTAACAATACCTCTCATAGAGCCCTCCCTCTGTGCCCGTTTCTGTAGTTACCACTTCACACTTATTTAATCCTTCCAAAATCTGTATGTGATTGATATTATTATATCCTTTTAACTGACCCAGTTTAATGACACAAATTTTCCAAGATACCATAGTTGGTAAGTGACAGAGTCAGGATCTGAGCCCAAACAATCTGTTTTCACAGTTAGATCTTTTATACCATGGCTTCTTTGTGAACTAAAGATTGTGCCCAGAGCCTGGATGAGTGGACAACTCCAAGATGAAGAGTCTCAATGTCTTATCAGCTGAGTCAGTGAACTCTTCCTTATTTTACGACAAATTCTCTATTATGTTGTCTAGTGGCATCCTACAGGATTTACGTGGATCTTTTTCAGCACAGCCAACCAAAGCTAAGGTATGGATATGGATAAGCTATCGCAGCTGCCTTCCCTGCCCTTGCACCATCACTTTGTGTCCTACCCGTGCCCGGTGGACCGTCTGCTTCAGGCACTGCCGCTTCCAGCATTGGGTGGAAAGCTGGAAAGGCTATGAAAGAGATGGGGCTGGAGCAAGGAGGTCTAGGGAAGCAGAAAGGGGAAGTCATTGGGAAACTTTTTATGGAGTCAGAATCAAGGCTTTAAAGCAGGTTTTCCAGTTCTCAGTGCTGCCCAATAATTGCATCTTTCCATTGATTAGTCTATTCTTTAGTATTCTATCCAACAAATGTTTATTGAGTGCTGCTATGTACTGGGCACTGTTCTAGGCAGTGGGTATCCAGCAGTGAATGAAAAACGGCAAGACTCTGCCCTCATGGAACATACATCCTATAGTCAGGAAGATAGATAATAAATAAACAGACAAATAAGATGGTGAAATGTGCTTTGGAGAAAAGCATGAAGCTGCATAAGAGGAAAGGGAATTCTAGGAGAGGGTGAGAAGGTAGATGCGGGAAGGAGGATTGCTTTTAATGTAGGGTAGAAAGGAAGGTGTCTATGATAAGGTGACATTTGCGTCGAGCACAAGCCGTGGGAATGGCTAAAGAAAGACCATTTCAGGAGAGGACACAAGTACAAAGGTCCTGAGGCAAGAGCATGCCTGATGTGTTAGAGAAACAGTAAGGAAACCAGAAAGGCTATAATGGAGCAAGGGGGGAATGCAGTAGGAGGTGAGACCAAAGTAGTAATGGAAGCCAGATCATGTAGGACTTGTTAGCCACTTAGAGGACTTTGACTTTTCCTTTGAGAGAAAAGGCAAAGTTTAAGTAGAAGAGTGACATAATATGACTTATGTTCCATACAAGCATTCCCTTTCCCCACACTTTACCTCTGCATGAACATTACAAAACTTTACATCCAAAAGAATAAGTTCCTTTTACCTATACATCATGTTGGCTTTCAACAGAAAATTACAAGGCATACTATAAAGCAAAAAACAATCTGAAGAGAAAGGCTAGGTATCACAAGCAGACTCAGATAATGCCAGAGGTGTTAGAATTATCAGACTGGGGATTTCAAATGACTATGATTAATATGTTAAGGGCTCTGATGGAAAAAGTGGACAACAGGCAAGAATAGATGAGTAGTCTAACCAAAAAAATTGTGAACAATAAGGAAATGTGAGAAATCAAAATTTGCAGCAGAAATGAATAAGGCATTTGATGCCCCTACTAGTAGGTTGGAAATAGCTGAGGGAAGAATCAGTGAGCTTGAAGATATTTCAGTAGCAACTTCTCAAACTGGAAGTCAAAGAGAAAAAAAGATTGGAGGAAAAAAAAAAGGACTATCCAAGAACTGTGGGGCAATCACAAAACATGTAACATACGCATAACGGGAATACTAAGAGGAGAAGAGAGAAAGGAACAGAAGAAAGACTTGAAGCAGCAAGGACTGAGAATTTTCCAAAATTGTTGACAGACACCAAACTACAAATCCAGTAGACCCAGAAAACACTAAGCAAGATAAATTCAAAACCAAACCCCGTTGCTGTCGGACCGATTCCTACTCATAGCGACAAAGCAAGATATACACGAAAAAATCTGCACCCAGGCATATCATATTCAAATTGCAGAAAGTCAAACAAAAAGAGATAGTAACACCTCTTCCTTATTAATTGTTAGAACACATAGACAAATCAGTAAGGATATAAAAGATTTGAATAGCATTATCAACCAGATTAACCTAATTGCCATTTACAGAAATAATACACTTAACCATTGCAGAGTCTAATTCTTTGCAAGTATACATGCAGCATTCATCAAACTAGACCATATAACCCAAATTCTAACTCTTGGTGACCCCATGTGTTACGGTAGAACTGTTTCATAGGGTTTTCTTGGCTCTAATCTTTATGGAAGCAGATTGCCAGGCCTTTCTTCTGTGGTGCCACTGAGTAGGTTTGAACCACCAACCTTTAGGTTAATAGACAAAAGCAAACCACTTGTGCCACCTGAGGACTTTAGATACCCATTGCTATTGAGTCAGTTTTGACTCATAGCGACCCTAGTACTGGCTATAAGTGCCTCATAGGGTTTCCAAGGCTGTAGTCTTATGGAAGAAGGCTGCCACATCTTTCTCCTACAAAGTGGCTGGTGCATTTGAACCTCTAAGCCTTCGGTGAGCGGCCGAGTGCTTAACCATTGTACCACCAGGGGACCTTAAGTACCTTATACTGTTGAGTTGATTCTGATTCATAGTGACTCCATCAGACAGTAGAACTGCTCCATGAAGTTTCCATGGAGCCACTGGTGAATTCAAACTGCTGACCTTTTGGTTAGCAGCCACATCCCTTAACCACTATGCCACTGCCCTAAAACAGCTTTCAATACATTCAGGAGGATCGGCGTCATAGAGTATGTTATCTGACCACAATGCTATGAAATTAGAAACCAATAACAATAAAATATCCATAAATTTTCCAAATAGTAGAAAATTAAACAGTGTACTTCTAAATAATTCTTGGTTCAAAGAAGAAATCACAAAGGAAATTAGAAAATACTCTTTTTAGTATAATAATATGTTTCTAGTGAAGGCTTATATAGCAGTTTAGGTTCTCATTCAACAATTTCTGCACAGATTGTTCAGTGACATTGGGTACATTCTTCATGATTCGTGAACATTCTCAATATTTCTGTTATGGTTGTTCCACTTTCATTAATCTAGTTGCCCTGCCTCCTTGCATTCTTACCTTGGTTTTAAAGTAATTGTTGACTATTTGGTCCCATAAAGATGATTTTTTATAGGATCACAGTCGTCATGGGTGGTATTCTTTATTTTAGGAGCCTATTTATCTATTATTTAGCTAAAAGATAACCTCAGGTCTAGTTTCAGTTCAAGGTTTAAAGAGTATCTCAGGACAGTAGTCCTCCAGTCTCAACCAGTCTGGTTTTTGTTTAGTTTTTTATGAATTTGAGGTTCTATTCCACATTTTTCTCCCATACTATCAGGGTCCATCTACTGTGGCCCTGATAAGAATGGTCGGAGGTGGTAGCCGGGCACCATCTATTTTTTTTTTTTTTTTTGGTTTCAAGGTAGAAGAGGTCATGGCTCATGTAGACTATTTGTCCTGTAGACTAGTTTCTTCTTTGAGCCTTTGGTTTCTTTCTTTCTTTTATTCTGGAGGAGTAGAGACCAATAGTTTTATCCTAGATAGGCAATTGCAACCTTCCAATAATCTACTTCCCCTGACTCTTACATTCCTCATCTTTGTTTTAAAGTAATTGTTTACCATTTGCTCTCATATAGATGATTTTTTTAAAGCGGCACGTTACTTATGAGAGGTATTCATTATTTTGTGAGCCAATCTGTTATTTCGCTACTGGGATTAGTTTCAGTTCAAAGTTTGAAGAGTATCTCAAAGCAGTGATTTCAGGGAGTCCTCAAGTGTGAACCAGTCCAGTAAGCCCCCCTCTTTTTCTGTATTTGATGATAAATATATATTTTTTATTTTGCTTTGAGTGAAAGTTTACAAATCAAGCCAGTCTCTCTCATAAAAACTTATATACACCTTGCTACCAAAACCAAACCCACTGCCGTTGAGTTGATTCCGTAGAGCTTCCAAGGAGCACCTAGGTGGATTCAACCCACTGACCTTTTGGTTAGCAGCTGTAGCACTTAACCACTACTCCACCAGGGTTTCCTATACACCTTGCTAAAAAAAACCTTACCACATACCCACAATTACTCTCCCCCCTAATGAGACAGTCTGCTCCCTCCTTCCACTCTCTTTTTCCGTGTCCATTTCGCAAGCTTCTAAGCCCCTCTACCCTCCCATCTCCCCTCCAGTCAGGAGGTGCCAACATAGTCTCAAGTGTCCACCTGATCCAAGTAGCTCACTCCTCACCAGCATCCCTCTACTACCCATTGTCCAGTCCAATGCATGTCCGACGAGCTGGCTGCAGGAATGGTTCCTGTCCTGGGCCAACAGAAGGTCTGGGGACCATGACCACCAGGGTCCTTCTAGTCTCAGTCAGACCATAAAGTCTGGTCTTTTTATGAGAATTTGGGGTCTGCATCCCACTGTTCCCCTCTCCCTCAGGGGTCATCCACTGTGTTCCCTGTCAGGGCAGTCATCGGTTGTGCCCAGGCACCATCTAGATCTTCTGGTCTCAGGACAATGTAGTCTCTGGTTCATGTAGCCCTTTCTGTCTCTTGGGCTTGTAATTACCTTGTGTCCTTGTGTTCTTCATTCTCCTTTGATCCAGGTGGGTTGAGACTCATTGATGTATCTTAGATGGCTGCTTGCTAGCATTTAAGATCCCAGGCGCCACTCTTCAAAGTGAGATGCAGAATGTTTTCTTAATGGATTTTATTATGCCAATGGACTTAGATGTCCCCTGAAACCATGGTCCCATAAACCCTGCCCCTGCTTCGCTAACCTTTGAAGCACTCAGTTTATTCAGGAAACTGCTTTTGGTTTAGTCCAGTTGTGCTGACCTCTGCTGTATTGACTGTTGTCCTTCCCTTCACCTAAAGTAGTTCTTATCTACTATCTAATTAGTAAATATCCCTCTCCTACCCTCCCTCCCTCCCCCCTCTCATAACCACAAAACAATGCATTCTTCTCAGTTTAAACTATTTCTCAAAATCTTATAATAGTGGTCTTATACAATATTTGTCCTTTTGCAACTGACTAATTTCACTCAGCACAATGTCTTCCAGGTTCCTCCATGTTATGAAATGTTTCACAGATTCATCACTGTTCTTTACCGATGTGTACTATTCCATTGTGTGAATATACCATAATTTATTTATCCATTCATCCTTTGATGGGTACCTTGGTTGCTTCCATCTTTTTGCTATTGTAAATAGTGCTCCAATAAACATGGGTGTGCATATACCTGTTAGTGTAAAGGCTCTTATTTCTCTAGGATATATTCCGAGGAGTGGGATCCCTGGGTCCTATGATAGTTCTATTTCTAGCTTTTTGAGGAAGCGCCAAATAGATTTCCAAAGTGGTTGTACCATTGCACATTCCCACCATCAGTGTATAAGTGTTGAAATCTCTCCACAGCCTCTCCAACATTTATTATTTTGTGTTTTTGGATTAATGCCAGCCTTGTTGGAGTGAGATGGAATCTTATTGTAGTTTTGATTTGCATTTCTCTAATGGCTAATGATCGAGAGCACTTCCTCATGTATCTGTTAGCTGCCTGAATGTCGTCTTTAGTGAAGTGTCTGTTCATATTGTTTTCCCATTTTTAATTGCGTTGTTTGTCTTTTTGTGGTTGAGTCTTAGCAGAATCATGTAGACTTTAGAGATCAGGTTCTGGTCGGAGATGTCATAGCTGAAAATTTTTTCCCAATCTCTAGGTGGTCTTTTTACTCTTTTGGTGAAGTCTTTAGATGAGCATAGGTGTTTGATTATTATTAGCTCCCAGTTATCTGGTTTCTCTTCAGCATTTTTAGTAATGTTTTGTATTCAGTTTATGCCATGTATTAGGGCTCCTAACGTTGTCTCTATTTTTTCTTCCATGATCTTTACCGTTTTAGACTTTATGTTTAGGTCTTTGATCCATTTGGAGTTAGTTTTTGTGCATGATGTGAGGTACGGGTCCTGTTTCATTTCTTTGCACATTGATATCCAGTTATGCCAGCATCATTTGTTAAAAAGACTATCTTTTCCCCAATTAACTGACACTGGGCCTTTGTCAAATATCAGCTGCTCATATGTGGATGGATTTATATCTGGATTCTCAATTCTGTTCCATTGGTCTATGTGTCTGTTGTTGTACCAGTCTTTTTTATCTACTGTGGTAGTATAATAGGTTCTAAAATCAGGAAGAGTGAGGCCTCTCACTTTGTTCTTCTTTTCCAGCAATGCTTTACTTATCCGGGGTTTTTTCCCTTCCATATGAAGTTGGTGATTTGTTTCTCCATCTCATTCAAAAATGCTGCTGGAATTTGGATCAGAATTGCATTGCATATATAGATGGGTTTTAGTAGAATAGACATTTTTACAATGTTAAGCCTTCCTATCCATGAGCAAGGTATGTTTTTCCACTTAGGTATGTCCCTTTTGGTTTCTTGTAGTAGTACCTCATAGTTTTCTTTGTATAGGTCTTTTACGTTTCTGGTTAGATTTATTCCTAAGTATTTTATCTTCTTTGGGACTACTGTGAATGGAATTGATTTGATGATTTCCTCTTCAATCTTCTTTCCGTTGGTGTAGAGGAATCCAAATAATTTTTGTATGTTTATCTTGTAACCTGATACTTTGCTGAACTATTAGTTTCAGTAGTTTTCTTGAGGATTCTTTAGGGTTTTCTGTGTATAAGATCATGTCACCTGCAAACAGATATTTTTACTTCTTCCTTATCAATCTGGATGCCCTTCATTTCTTTATCCAGCCTAATTGCTCTGGCTAGGACCTCCAGCACAATGTTGAATAAGAGTGGTGATAAGGGGCATCCTTGTCTGGTTCCCGTTCTTAAGGGGGATGTTTTTAGAATGTCTCCATTAAGGATGATGTTAGCTGTTGGTTTTGTGTAAATGCCCTTTATTATGTTGAGGAGTTTTCCTTCTATTTCTATTTTGTTGAAAGTTTGTATCAAGAATGGGTGCTGGACTTTGACAAATGCCTTTTCTGCATCAATTCATAAAATCAAGTGGTTCTTGTATTTTGTTTTATTTATATGGTGGATTACACTAATTGTTTTTCTAATATTGAACCATCCTTATTTACCTGGTATAAATCCCACTTGGTTGAGGTGGATTATTTTTTAGATATGTTGTTGAATTCTATTGGCTAGAATTTTGTTGAGGATTTTGCATCTATGTTCATGAATGATATAGGTCTGTAATTTTCTTTTTTGTTTTGTCTTTAGCTGGTTTTGGTATCAGGGATATGCTGGCTTCATAGAATAAGTTAGGGAGTATTCCATCCTTTTCTATGCTTTGAAATACCTTTAGTAGTAGTGGAGTTAAGTCTTCTCTGAAAGTTTGGTAGAACTCTGCAGTGAAGCCAACTCTTTTTTGTTATGCATCTATTTAGTTGTTCTACTTCTGTTTGTGTTAGTTTAGGTAGGTAGTCTGTTTCTAGGAATTCATCCATTTCTTCTAGATTTTCAAATTTGTTAGAGTACAATTTTTCATAGTAATCTGATAGGATTCTTTTAATTTCAGTTGTGTCTGTTGTGATATGGCCCACCTCGTTTCCTTTTTGGGTTATTTATTTCCTTTCCTGTATTTCTTTAGTCAGCCTGGCCAATGGTTTATCAATTTTGTTGATTTTTTCAAAGAAGCAGCTTTTGGGCTTGTTAACTCTTTCAATTGTTTTTCAATTATGCTCTAATTTTTATTATTTGTTTTCTTCTGGTCCCTGAAGGTTTCTTTTGTTGCTCTCTTTCTATTTGTTCAAGTTGTAGGGACAGTTCTTTGATTTGGCTCTTTCTTCTCTTTATATGTGTGCATTAATTGATATAAATTGACCTCTGAGCACTGCTTTAGCTGTGTCCAAAAGGTTTTGATAGGAAGTGTTTTAAGTCGCATTGCATCCTATGAATTTCTTTAGTCCCTCCTTAAAGTATTGTATAACCCAGTCTTTTCTGAGCAGGGTATTGTTCAGTTTCCAAGTATTTGATTTGTTTTCCCTAGTTTTTCTGTTATTGATTTCTACTTTTATGGCCTTATGGTCTGAGAAGATGCTTTGTAATATTTCAATGTTCTGGATTCTGTACAGGTTTGCTTTATGACCTAATATGTGGTCTATTCTAGAGAATGTTCCATGTGCACTAGAAAAAAAATATACTTTGCAGCTGTTGGGTGGAGTGTTCTGTATAAGTCTATGAGGTCAAGTTGGTTGACTGTAGCAATTAGATCTTTGGTGTTTTTGTTCAGCTTCTTACTGGATGTCCTGTCCTTCACTGAATGTGGTGTTTTGAAGTCTCCTACTATAATTGTGGAGTTGTCTATCTCACTTGTCAATTCTGTTAGAGTTTGTTTTATATATCTTGCAGCCTTGTCATTGGGTACATAAATATTTAATATGGTTATATCTTCCTGGTAAGTTGTCCCTTTAATCATTATGTAGTGTCTTTTTTATCGTTTGTGGTGGATTTAACTTTAAAGTCTATTTGGTCAGGAATTGATATTGCCACTCCTGCTCTTTTTTGATTGTTGTTTGCTCGATATATTTTTTCCATCCTTTGAGTTTTAGTTTATTTGTGTCTCTAAGTCTAAGGCATGTCTCTCGTAGGCAGCATATAGACGCATCATGTTGTTTTATCCAGTCTGTGGCACTCTGTCTCTTTATTGGTGCACTTAAGCCATTTACATTCAGCGTAATTATAGATAAGTGTGAGTTTAGTGCTGTCATTTTGATGCCTTTTTCTGTGTGTTGTTGACAATTTCATTTTTCCCTTTCCTTTTTTTGTGCTGAGAAGTTTTTCTTTGTAAATTGTGTGTTCCTCATTTTCATAGCAGTTGAATTTGTTTTTGCTGAGTCGTTATGTTTATCTTGGTTTTTTTTTTTTTTGAAATATGGAATTGTTAGACCTCTTTGTGATTACCTTAATATTTATCCCTATGTCTCTAAGTAAAAACCTAACTTGTATCATCCTATATTGCCTTGGTTTCCTCTCCGTATGGAAGATCTATGCCTCCTGTATTTAGTCCCTCTTTTTTGATTATTGTCATCTTTTACATAAAGACATCAATGATTCCCTGTTTTGATCATTTTTTTTAATTAATCTTATTTTGTTTTTGTGATTTCCCTATCTGAGTTGATATCAGGATGTTCTGTTTTGTGACCTTGTGTTGTGTTGGTATCTGATATTATTGATTTTCTGACCAAATAATTTTCTTTAGTAATTCTTATAGCTTTGGTTTGGTTTTTGCAACTTCTCTAAGCTTGTGTTTATCTGTAAATGTCTTAATTTCACCTTTCCATTTGAGAGAGAGTTTTGCTGGGTATATGATTCTTGGCTGGCAGTTTTTCTCCTTCAGAGCTCTATATATGTCATCCCATTGCCTTCTTCCCTGCATGGTTTCTGCCGAGTAGTCTGAACTTATTCTTATTGATTCCCCTTTGTAGGTGACTTTTTGTTTATCCCTGGCTACTTTTAAAATTTTCTCTTTATCTTTGGTTTTGGCACATTTGATAATGTATTTTGGTGATTTTCTTTTGGGATCTGTCTTGTGTGGGGTTCGATGAACATTTGGATATATATCCTTTCATCTTTCACAATGCCAGGGAAGTTTTCTGCCAACAGATCTTCAACTATTCTCTCTGTATTTTCTGTTATTCCTCACTTTTCTGGAACTCCAGTCACATGCAAGTTATTCTTCTTGATAGAGTCCCACATGATTCTTAGGGGTTCTTCATTTTTTAAATTCTTTTATCTGATTTTTCTTCAATTACATTGGTGTCAATTGACTTATGCTCCAACTCTCCCACTCTCCATTCTAATTCCTTGATTCTTCTCCTCTGACTTCCTATTGAGTTGTCCAATTCTGTAATTTTATTGTTAATCTTTGGGATTTCTGAATGCTGTCTCTCTGTGTATTCTTGCAGCTTATTAATTTTTCACTATGTTCTTGAATAATCTTTTCAATTTCTTCAACTGCTTTATCTGTGTGTTCCTTGACTTTTTCTGTAGATTGCCTTATTTCATTTCTGAGGTCATCCCTGATGTCTTGAAGCATTCTGTACATTCGTTTCTTATATTCTATATCTGGCAACTCCAGGAATGTATCTTCATTTGGGAAAGATTTTGATTCTTTGATTTGGGGGTTTGTAGAAGCAATCATGGTCTGCTTCTTTATGTGATTTGATATCGACTGCTGTCTCCAAGCCATCTATGAGTTATTGTAATGATTTATTTTATATTTGCTTGCTGAGTCTTATCTTCTTGTTTTCTTTTGTTTTGTTTCAATACACCCAGATGGACTACTAGAATGAGCTAACTTAATTGTTGGAGCTTTTGAATTGCTTATTCCTGTTACCAGCTGGTTTGAGCTGTTACCCAGTATATGAGCCGATGTGTCCATTCACTATGCTTGAATAGAATCAGCTCAGGTGTTCTGATAGTGGGTCAGCTAGTGTGTGGTGTAGGCTCTCTGCTACTAACTTAGAGGAGTAGTGGTGATAGGTGTATGTACTGGTTTCTTGTAACAGCAGGGGGTCACACTCTGAGAAGGGCAGGGTGTGGACAGCCTTCCCCCAAGTGCCAGTGAGGAAAGAGCATCTATGTTCTCTAGAGTGGTCTGGTGGGTGGGCTCTGCAGCTGTACCTTAGGCACCCAATGCTTGTACCTCTAAAAATTGGTAGGCATTGCTATCCTCTGACCCCTTTAGCAGGTGGTTAGGTGGTGTGGATGGAGCCTCAGCCCTCAGTTCCATGCTACAGATCAGTGAGGTCTCTGTTTAATAGGTAGAGTGGTCCAAAACTTGCCTTCCCACTGCTCAGCTACAACAATTACAGCTGATCTCTAAAAGAATTGCCTTTGCATTAAAATAGCCACCTGGTTCCAGGTAGGGGTGAAAGCCAAAGACTGTGGATCTCTTATGCCTGAATGGCGCTTGTTCTGTAATGCTATTCCAGTTTAGAGAAATTAGGAAAGGATTTTTCATCTGATTGTTAGTTGCTGCTTTTCCAGGCCAGGAGAATGGGTTAGAAAAGAAAAAAAAAAAAACCTGCAAAGCACTTCAATCTCTGGCCCAGGGAATTCCAATGTTAATGAAGCCGGCTGGGGCAGGGAGGGGAGGGATCAGATAGATCGGAGGTAGTAAATTAGATAAACTCACTTCTCTTGTTTGGTGAGGACTGTTTTATCTGAGATTCCGGAGGAGTGTGTAGCCCGTGTGCATGGGCTAGGTCCCTGTGGAGATTCCCCCGGGGGATTAGCACTGCATCCCTGTTTGCCTTGTCTCAGGAAGCCACGATCATCTCCATAGCTCTACTTCCAAGACTCCGCAAGGGTTCAGGTCTGGGACGTGGCTTGCCTGGCTCTGGAACTGGTCGCTTCTTCAGCGAGCGGTTTCTCATTCCCCTGAGGCCTCGGGGCTGGGGAGCAGCTCACCTGACTCCGGGATTGCACCCTCCTTCGGTACGCGGATTCTCACTTCCCTATTACTCAGGTCAATTCCCTAGTTCTCAGTTTGATGGTCAGCGTTCCTAGATTGCCATGTATGTAATTGCTTCACTTGTTTTTCTGAATCTTTGTTGCAAGAGGGGTCAGCTGGAGCTTCCGCGCAGTCAGCCATCTTGGTACCCCCCCCAATTTTTTTAAATGAGTTGAAATTCTGTGCCACATTTATCTCCCATGCTGTCAGAATCCATCTATTGTGGCCCTGATCACAAGGGATGGTAGTGGTATCTGGCACCATCTAGTTCTTCTGGCCTCAGGGTAGATTAGCTCGAGGTTTGTTTAGACTTTGTCTTGTAGGCAAGTTTCTCCTTTGAGTCTTTGGTTTTCTACATTGCCTTTTGCTGCAGATGAATAGAGAACAACAGTTGTATCATGGAAGGCCACTCACAAGCTTTTAAAACCACAAACACTACTCAGCAAATGAGGATATAAAACATAACTGTATGAACTATATCATGCCAAGATGTTCTATGAGACTCTGGTCCTAATAACTTAAAATCCAGAAAACCAATCCTGCAGGTTTCATCTCAGCGTCCTCTTCCTCTGATAGGGTGATCTGACCTTCTTTATTTTCCCCCATGTCGTGTGCAACATCAAACAACACCAGAGGGTGTCATGTGACCATGATGGACCCCAGTTGACTGCACATAGGCCTCCTACCTCACTTGTACCCACTCAAGGACTTCTGCACCTTATGGCGACTCTCTTTCCTTTTGGTGGATTCTACTGTGTAAAAGTGTACTGACACCTCTTTCTGGAATGATCAAGTAACTTCTTCTCTGTACTACAAATGGATCCCTTGTAGCCTGGCCAGTCTGCTTTATATGTTCAGTGTAGCATTATTCCCAACATGATGACCGTACTTTGTAGTAATTATGTACTCTTTTTTTGGCAGAGTGGTGGTCGGCCTTCTTTTATATTGTAAAATACCACATATTTTACAATATAAAATGTGGAGATCCAGTTGTCCCAGCATCATTTGTTGAAGGGACTATTCTTTGCCCATGGAATGTTCTTGCATCATTGTTGAAACAAATTTTATATTAAATACAATATTTAATAATTCATGCTAGGTTTCATAGGTTTCTTTTCCTTTGGTTTTGAATATTCTTTTTCTTGTTGCTTTGTTTTCAGCAATGACTCCCTATGCTTTGTGCCTTCAGTTCTCCTAGCCATTAATCTGCTCTCTATCTTTGCGTGTTGTAGATTTTCATGTAAGTAGGATCACGCAATAATTGTTCTTGGGATTTCAGTTACTTCATGCATAACAATGTTTTCAAGGTTCATCCATTTATTGCAAGTAACAGAACTCCACTGCTCTTGTGGCTGCATAATATTGCATGTATGTATTTGTCATGTTTTGCTTATCCAATCATCTTTTGAGGGACACTTGGGTTGTTTCCACCTTTTTCATTCAGTGAATAATGCTACAATGAACGTGAGTGTCCAAGTACCTGTTCTTACTTTCAGTTCATTTGTGTACATGCCTAGGAGTGGAATTACAAGGCATATGGTAATTCTGTGTTAAATTATTTGAGGAGCCACCAAAGTGTATTTTACAGTGGCTGCAGCACATCATATCCCCAGTAGCAATGCACTCCCCGTTTGTCCACATCCTCACCAAATCTTTTTTTTTTTTTCCTTGTTTGTTCGTTTTTATTCTGGCAACATCCATCGATGTGATAAGGAATGATACCTCTCTGTCATTTTGATTTGCATTTCCCCACTGACTGATAATATTGAACATCTTTTCATGTGCTTACTGGCGATTTGTATATTTTCTTTGGAATAATGCCTTAAAGTCTTTTGTCCATTTTTTAAGATGGGTTGTTGGTGTTTTTGTATTTAGCTCTAGGCAGTCTATATATCAGGATATGAAACCCTTAAGCAGAGTAGAGATTCCGAGTACATTCTCACAATCAGTAGTTGTCTTCACTTTCCACTTTCTCGATAATGCTCATTGATGCACAAAAGATTTAAATATTCACCAAGAGAAATTTATCTATTGTTTCCTGTGTCATATCTACGAAGATGTGGGAAAAAAATCCTAAAATATAACCCTGGGTTATACTTCTAAGGGTTTTATGGTTTTAGCTCTCATATTCAGGTCATTGATCCTTTTAGAGCTAATTTTTGTATTTGATGTAGAGTATGTGTCCAACTTCATACTTTTCCATGTGCAGATCCAGTTGTCCCAGCATCATTTGTTGAAGGGACTATTCTTTTCCCATGGAATGGGCTTGCATCATTGTTGAAACAAATTCGGCAAAGATGTATGAATTCATTTCTGGGCACCCTATTCCTTTAGTCTCTATGTCTATCCTAATGCCAGTACAAAACTGTTTTGTTTACTGTGTGTTTGTAGTGATACTTTAAATCTTGAAGTGTGAGCCCCATACTTTCTTCTTCTTTTCTAAAATTGTTTTGTATATTCAGAGCCCTGTGTGTTTGCAATATTTATGTTATACATACTTGGTAGATATTCTTGAGTTCTTGCGTGTTTGTTTTTCTCTGTTTTACTGAATTTGTAAGTGGTAAGACATGAATTCTGGGAATTAGGAGAGAGTAATAGGAGATTCTCAGCATCTTGACCCAGGACTGAAAATTCCACATCAGGATTGCATGAAGGAGATTGCCAGAAGTGCTGGTGATGAACAGAGCTGGGAGATCTGGGGCTCATTTTTGTGAGATCTATGTCATGGGTTGGAGAGAGAATGTACCCTGAAGAATCAAGTCCTCCTATGATGGAGAAAAGTGAAGCATGCTTGGCTGTGCCCTGGCTGCCATCAAGGGCACAAGGAGGGTCAAGGTAGCAGAGTCCATAGCATCACAGTTTTGGGAGATGGGCAGGGCCAGCATGTTCTCTGAATGAAGCTACTTTCCCAACATCACAGTGCTCATCAATAGTGTGGAAGTGTCTTTTTATAATAAGAACTCCCCACACAGCCATTTAATGAGACCATGGGTAAAGAGGTCTCATCACAGAGACAGATGACAATCCTCTTCCTGTTCAAAAATATAAGAAGTCCTCAGGGGCTTCTCACCAGCTCTACCTTGTGGCCTCCGAATGGTGACTGCCAAAATCAGCAGAGCCTAAAGCTATTCCTCACTAAGTACCTGAAAGACAACAGTGAGGTGATGCAGAATCCATGCTCTAAATGTTGGTTGGATGATGGTTACACGATGGTATTTAAATTATAAATTGAAATGGGCAAGTTCCATTGCATGCAAATTACACTTCAGAGGAGATTAATTGTAACGGAAAGAATTCTTTTTTTTTTTTTTAACTGCATCAATGCCTTATTTGTAACAGTAAAAGACTATACAATTTGAAACCATGGGAAGTCCCCGGCACAAAGGAATAAGGATCCGGCTAGTGATCGAAAGGTTGGTAGTTTGAGCCTACACAGAGGCTTCCTGAAACAAATGCCTGGTGATCTCCTTAAGAAACTCAATCACTAAATACCCCATGGAACACTGTTGTGAAATGCTTGGGATCACCATGAGTCAGAATTAACCTAACAACACTGGCTTTTTTTTCTTTTGGAACCAACCTGGGTTCCTCTTACTGACTCGTGACCTTGGATGAGTTGTTCCCCATATGTACAACGGGAATGGTCTCTAAATCATGAGATAATTTTGACATTTAACTGTATCTTTAACAATCACTGAGAAAAATCTCGCATGAAATATTCAGCAAATGATAGCAGATACAAATATTATTGTTGTTTTGTGTTAATGTCCTAGTCCAAGTGAAGACAAGGCCACTCTTTCTGCCTTTAGAAAAGCACAGTCAACAGGGAATAGGAACACTGGAACAGTGACATGCAGTGCAGGGTGAGAGCATGATAAAGTCGTAATGGTTAGTGGGTCCTGCTCCCAGGGTGTTTGGTGTGGGGGTGCAAGAGTGGGCTGGGGAAAGGGCAGTGCAGTGAAAGGAGACGTGGAGGCACCAGGATTCATGGTCATATTCGGTTCCAGCACTGGAGTTGCTGTTGTGACAAAGGAAAAGTGCAAATGGAGGTGGAGGAAAGGCAACCAGGTGTTAGGTCATCCGAATTCCCTGCCTGGTCACTGGGAATCAGCGCAATGAATCTCAAGTGATGAGTGGCAGTATGGAACGAGGAAATGGTAAATATTGGAAAAGTCCCTGCAGTGAATTTTATGTTCCTTCCCTCCAGTTGAGAAGTTTCCCAGTAGAGAACTTGTGAGCAGTTCAACCAGACACCCAGGCCTCTGAGTACCCAGAAGTAAGAGACCCAAGGTGTCACTGACTCTCCGAGCCTGTCTCAGGAATTCCTGACAGACACCCTGCCATCCTCATATGCTCTTTCCAACACATGGAACAGGGTTGACATCCACTCTGTCTGAAATGCCCCCAGCAAGCTCAATAGCAGGGAACGGACCTTCTAAAGTGAAAGACATCCTCCAGACTTTCTTGAAGGACTGAGCCTTCAAAAGAGTGGTTTCCCCATCTGCTACCTAGTGTTTCTTTTCATGATGCACGGTATAAAACCACTTTCCTTTTTTGCCAACATCCTGTTTCATTTTTCCCATCTGCCTCTTCATTCTCCCCTGGTGGGATGTCCTTGGTGATATCAAGAGTTTACTCCTTACTTCTGCTCAGAGAGCTTGTCCCCAAGGGAAGTGTCAAATTTGAATTTCCAGAGGTTGAGGGAGTGGCAGGGGTCTGATAACACAACACACCACCTCCCCACCAACTTCCCTCCTGCTGAAGTCATCTCCACAGGCTTGGTCACTGACCACAGCTGTCTGGCAAGCTTCAACATGTGAAGTCGCCACGTCCTGGACTCAGTATGATCTGGCTCCAACAGATGCTCAGAGATCCAAGGAAAGGAGGGAGAAGTTTCAATCTAGACAGGAGTAGAATGTAGGACTCAAGACATTCTACGGTGGGGGAGGGGCGGAGGGCATGTTGGGATGAGGAGACATTCCTGAAGGGGACCTGACAGGCAAAATGCTACAAAACAAAACAAAACAAAACACTACCGTCTGTTTCCTTCAAATTACATTGCCAACACAACTGGTATGAACCTCTTAGGGCCATTTGTGGGTTCTTTCTCTTATCGACAGCACAAAGGCTGTACTCTAGACTTCTTATCAACGTATCTACTTTTGTGCCCCTAAACTCACCCTGCTCCTTACTCAAGGTGGTAGGTTCTTGCATTATTACAAGGGCACCAATACTTCATGAGCAAAATTTGGGAAACTTTGTCTAATGAAGGCTGGGGTACATATGACAACAAGGAAACTCAGTGTTTGAAATTAGGATTGTCTCAGAAGTTCCATTGTGTTTCGAGTGTGTATGCACACAGTGCATGTATTGATTTAGGAAATAATATTGGAGTCATTATTCCCTCTCCTTGAGTACAGAAAAGGTGACCCAGCTGAAGCTGGGCTCACAAGGGCTTGCAAGGACTCGCAGGGACACATCAAGTGTGCCCCGAGGCATGAAGACAATAGCTAAGATAATCTTGGAAAATATCTTTTAGGGAGCCTTTTGGAAAAGCCAGAACAGAAAAGACTTTCCACTCTTATCTTTTTCTATTAACATTTAGTGGATAGAAATTTGTTGGACCATTGAAGACCTGCCTGACTGTCAATACTGAAACCTGTGCCAATGATTGTTGAGAGGGACAGTTCGCAATGTAGGATCACAATTTCTAGCCAACCTGTGAACAGGTGAAGCTTTCAATGGTTTTGCCCATGTGGTAGTGTTAATATATACAGACGACTTCGTAATGTTCTTTGGACTCAGATAGGCATGGCTGTGGCAGCATGCTTGTCCATTTTCCCATTCTTGCTTATTCTGTAGTATTTCCTTGGACTTGGGCAGACATGGCTCTGCCAGCATGCTTGGCTGCTTTTCAACTTTTGCCTCTTTGAATGTATGCCGAAAAAAAACTTTCTTTTTGCTCTCACTAAACTTTGTGATGTTTTCACCTACAACAGTATGCATCATTGTTTAGGAAGCAGTCCTTGTGTCCCAAAATTCCTGTCCACTACTGAAAGCTCTGGGAGCTCCAGCATGACCAGCCTTACTCATGATCCTCTTTCTGGATAAGCTCCACGGCCTCAAAGGAAGGCCAGCAGCCTCTAGTTCCATGACCAAAAGTAGGTTCTTGTTGCTTCTCAGGTTATTTTATTTTATATTTGTGTTTAAGTTTGTATTTCTGACAATGAATGTAATTCAATAATTGTACATAATTATTTCAAAAGTCAGACAGTTCCAGATAGCTTCTTCAGTGACAGGTCTTCTCCCGGCACCTTTGTCTTGGCAACCAAATGTTGTTTTCACATTACCTAGTGTGTTTTTTTTTTTAAGCATTAAGGAAATAACACGGGCTGCCATGTATTCCTAATCACAACACAGAAGAAAAAGTAAACTGAAGTACATATATTGAGGACCTTTTCCTTAGGAGATCTCTTACATTCATTCCTAGAAGATTTGTAGAGCCAGGGGACACTGAGAGAATGATATAGTGCATGTAAAAATGCAAATACAATGTAGTAGGAAGTGCCAAAGGCAGGTGATGTGAAAATCAAACATTTCTTATTGCAAGGCAGCCTGGGATGTTTGAATGAACAGCAGGGCTGCCTGAGGCAAAACTGACCCTTGGGTGACGGATTTCTTCCTTTTTAGAGGCAGCACAGCTGTCTGCCCTGTCTGGTAGGAAGGCTGGGAGGTTAAGTCTGGAATCAGGGGTTTTACAAAGAGCAAGCTTGAGAGGGTTCACATGTCAATCGAGTTTATTTCTCATTTTAGGAACGGCCTCTTAAGCAGCAATCTTTGGATTTGGACTACGTGCATTTCTTAAATGGGAGTGTATTTGCTTAGGTCTTATATATCAGAAAGTATAACGAATCCTGGAGCTTTATTTGATTCCATAAATATTTTAAATTTTCTTTTTATTGTGGTCAATATATATGTAACAACACACGTGTGATTCCCACCTTCTTCACATGCACAATTCAGTGACACTGTGTTCATCATGTTGTGCAAGCACCACCGCCGTCTGTTCTAAGCGTGTTACTTTTTTTTTTTAAATAACTTTTATTAAGCTTCAAGTGAACGTTTACAAATCCAATCAGTCTGTCACATATAAGTTTACATACATCTCACTCCCTACTCCCACTTGCTCTCCCCCTCTTGAGTCAGTCCTTTCAGTCTCTCCTTTCTTGACAATTTTGCCGGCTTCCCTCTCTCTCTATCCTCCCATCCGCCCTCCAGACAAGAGTTGCCAACACAATCTCAAGTGTCCACCTGATATAATTAGCTCACTCTTCATCAGCGTCTCTCTCCCACCCGCTGACCAGTCCCTTTCATTTCTGATGAGTTGTCTTCGGGGGTGGTTCCTGTCCTGTGTCAACTGAAGGTCTGGGGAGCATGGCCGCCGGGATTCCTCCAGTCTCAGTCAGACCATTAAGTTTGGTCTTTTTATGAGAATTTGGGGTCTGTATCCCACTGATCTCCTGCTCCCTCAGGGGTCCTCTGCTGTGCTCCCTGTCAGGGCAGTCATCGATTGTGGCCGGGCACCAACTAGTTCTTCTGGTCTCAGGATGATGTAGGTCTCTGGTTCATGTGGCCCTTTCTGTCTCTTGGGCTCTTAGTTGTCGTGTGGCCTTGGTGTTCTTCATTTTCCTTTGCTCCAGGTGGGTTGAGACCAATTGCTGCATCTTAGATGGCCGCTTGTTAGCATTTAAGACCCCAGACGCCACATTTCAAAGTGGGATGCAGAATGATTTCATAATAGAATTATTTTGCCAATTGACTTAGAAGTCCCCGCAAACCATGTTCCCCAGACCCCCGCGCTTGCTCCGCTGACCTTTGAAGCATTCATTTTATCCCGGAAACTTCTTTGCTTTTGGTCCAGTCCAATTGAGCTGACCTTCCATGTATTGAGTATTGTCTTTCCCTTCACCTAAAGCAGTTCTTATCTACTGATTAATCAATAAAAAACCCTCTCCCACCCTCCCTCCCTCCCCCCCTCGTAACCACAAAAGTATGTGTTCTTCTCAGGTTTACTGTTTCTCAAGATCTTATAATAGTGGTCTTATACAATATTTGTCCTTTTGCCTCTGACTCATTTCGCTCAGCATAATGCCTTCCAGGTTCCTCCATGTTATGAAATGTTTCACAGATTCGTCACTGTTCTTTATCGATGCGTAGTATTCCATTGTGTGAATATACCACAATTTATTTACCCATTCATCCGTTGATGGACACCTTGGTTGCTTCCAGCTTTTTGCTATTGTAAAAAGAGCTGCAATAAACATTGGTGTGCATGTATCTGTTTGTATGAAGGCTCTTGTATCTCTAGGGTATATTCCGAGGAGTGGGATTTCTGGGTTGTATGGTAGTTCTATTTCTGACTGTTTAAGATAACGCCAGATAGATTTCCAAAGTAGTTGTACCATTTCACATTCCCACCAGCAGTATATGAGAGTTCCAATCTCTCCGCAGCCTCTCCAACATTTATTATTTTGTGTTTTTTGGATTAATGCCAGCCTTGCTGGTGTGAGATGGAATCTCATCGTAGTTTTAATTTGCATTTCTCTAATGGCTAATGATCGAGAGCATTTTCTCATGTATCTGTTGGCTGCCTGAATATCTTCTTTAGTGAAATGTGTGTTCATATCCTTTGCCCACTTCTTGATTGGGTTGTTTGTCTTTTTGTGATTGAGTTTTGACAGAATCATGTAGATTTTAGAGATCAGGCGCTGGTTGGAGATGTCATAGCTGAAAATTCTTTCCCAGTCTGTAGGTGGTCTTTTTACTCTTTTGGAGAAGTCTTTAGATGAGCATAGGTGTTTGATTTTTAGGAGCTCCCAGTTATCGGGTTTCTCTTCATCATTTTTGGTAGTGTTTTGTATTCTGTTTATACCTTGTATTAGGGCTCCTAGGGTTGTCCCAATTTTTTCTTCCATGATCTTTATCGTTTTAGTCTTTATGTTTAGGTCTTTGATCCACTTGGAGTTAGTTTTTGTACATGGTGTGAGGTATGGGTCCTGTTTCATTTTTTTGCAAAGGGATATCCAGTTATGCCAGCACCATTTGTTAAAAAGGCTATCTTTTCCCCAGTTAATTGACACTGGTCCTTTGTCAAATATCAGCTGCTCATACGTGGATGGATCTATGTCTGGGTTCTCAATTCTGTTCCATTGGTCTATGTGTCTGTTGTTGTACCAATACCAGGCTGTTTTGACTACTGTGGCTGTATAATAGGTTCTGAAGTCAGGTAAGGTGAGGCCTCCCACTTTCTTCTTATTTTTCAGTAGTGCTTTGCTTATCCGGGGGTTCTTTCCCTTCCATATGAAATTGGTGATTTGTTTCTCTATCCCCTTAAAATATGACATTGGAATTTGGATAGGAAGTGCGTTAAATGTATAGATGGCTTTTGGTAGAATAGACATTTTTACTATGTTAAGTCTTCCTATCCATGAGCAGGGTATGTTTTTCCACTTAAGTATGTCGTTTTGAATTTCTTGTAGTAGAGCTTTGTAGTTTTCTTTATATAGGTCTTTTACATCCTTGGTAAGATTTATTCCTAAGTATCTTATCTTCTTGGGGGCTACTGTGAATGGTATTGATTTGGTTATTTCCTCTTCGGTGTTCTTTTTGTTGATGTAGAGGAATCCAAGTGATTTTTGTATGTTTATTTTATAACCTGAGACTCTGCCAAACTCTTCTATTAGTTTCAGTAGTTTTCTGGAGGATTCCTTAGGGTTTTCTGTGTGTATAATCATGTCATCTGCAAATAGTGATAACTTTACTTCTTCCTTGCCAATCCGGATACCTTTTATTTCTTTGTCTAGCCTAATTGCCCTGGCTAGGACTTCTAGCACGATGTTGAATAAGAGCGGTGATAAAGGGCATCCTTGTCTGGTTCCCGTTCTCAAGGGAAATGCTTTCAGGTTCTCTCCATTTAGAGTGATATTGGCTGTTGGCTTTGCATAGATGCCCTTTATTATGTTGAGGAATTTTCCTTCAATTCCTATTTTGGTAAGAGTTTTTATCATAAATGGGTGTTGGACTTTGTCAAATGCCTTTTCTGCATCAATTGATAAGATCATGTGGTTTTTGTCTTTTGTCTTATTTATGTGATGGATTACATTAATGGTTTTTCTGATATTAAACCAGCCTTGCAATACCTGGTATAAATCCCACTTGATCAGGGTGAATTATTTTTTTGATGTGTTGTTGGATTCTATTGGCTAGAATTTTGTTGAGGATTTTTGCATCAATGTTCATGAGGGATATAGGTCTATAATTTTTTTTTTTTGTAATGTCTTTACCTGGTTTTGGTATCAGGGAGATGGTGGCTTCATAGAATGAGTTGGGTAGTACTCCGTCATTTTCTATGCTTTGGAATACCTTTAGTAGTAGTGGTGTTAACTCTTCTCTGAAAGTTTGGTAGAACTCTGCAGTGAAGCCGTCCGGGCCAGGGCTTTTTTTTGTTGGGAGTTTTTTGATTACCGTTTCAATCTCTTTTTTTGTTATGGGTCTATTTAGTTGTTCTACTTCTGAATGTGTTAGTTTAGGTAGGTAGTGTTTTTCCAGGAATTCATCCATTTCTTCTAGGTTTTCAAATTTGTTAGAGTACAATTTTTCATAATAATCTGAAATGATTCTTTTAATTTCATTTGGTTCTGTTGTGATGTGGTCCTTCTCATTTCTTATTCGGGTTATTTGTTTCCTTTCCTGTATTTCTTTAGTCAGTCTAGCCAATGGTTTATCAATTTTGTTAATTTTTTCAAAGAACCATCTTTTGGCTTTGTTAATTCTTTCAATTGTTTTTCTGTTCTCTAATTCATTTAGTTCAGCTCTAATTTTTATTATTTGTTTTCTTCTGGTGCCTGATGGATTCTTTTGTTGCTCAGTTTCTATTTGTTCAAGTTGTAGGGACAGTTCTCTGCTTTTGGCTCTTTCTTCTTTTTGTATGTGTGCATTTATTGATATAAATTGACCTCTGAGCACTGCTTTTGCTGTGTCCCAGAGGTTTTGAGAGGAAGTATTTTCATTCTCGTTGCTTTCTATGAATTTCTTTATTCCCTCCTTAATGTCTTCTATAACCCAGTCTTTTTTCAGAAGAGTGTTGTTCATTTTCCAAGTATTTGATTTCTTTTCCCTAGTTTTTCTGTTATTGATCTCTAGTTTTATTGCCTTGTGGTCTGAGAAGATGCTTTGTAATATTTCGATGTTTTGGACTCTGCAAAGGTTTGTTTTATGACCTAATATGTGGTCTATTCTAGAGAATGTTCCATGTGCGCTAGAAAAAAAAGTATATTTTGCAGCAGTTGGGTGGAGAGTTCTGTATAAGTCAATGAGGTCAAGTTGGTTGATTGTTGTAATTAGATCTTCCGTGTCTCTGTTGAGCTTCTTACTGGATGTCCTGTCCTTCTCCGAAAGTGGTGTGTTGAAGTCTCCTACTATAATTGTGGAGGTATCTATCTCGCTTTTCAATTCTGTTAAAATTTGATTTATGTATCTTGCAGCCCTGTCATTGGGTGCATAAATATTTAATATGGTTATGTCTTCCTGATTAATTGTCCCTTTTATCATTATATAGTGTCCTTCTTTATCCTTTGTGGTGGATTTAAGTCTAAAGTCTATTTTGTCAGAAATTCATATTGCTACTCCTCTTCTTTTTTGCTTATTGTTTGCTTGATATACTTTTTTCCATCCTATGAGTTTTAGTTTGTTTGTGTCTCTAAGTCTAAGGTGTGTCTCTTGTAGGCAGCATATAGATGGATCGTGTTTCTTTATCCAGTCTGTGACTCTCTGTCTCTTTATTGGTGCATTTAGTCCATTTACATTCAGGGTAATTATAGATAAATAAGTTTTTAGAGCTGTCATTTTGATGCCTTTTTATGTGTGTTGTTGACAATTTCATTTTTCCACATACTTTTTTGTGCTGAGGCGTTTTTCTTAGTAAATTGTGAGATCCTCATTTTCATAGTGCTTGACTTTATGTTAGTTGAGTCGTTACGTTTTTCTTGGTTTTTATCTTAAGTTATACAGTTGTTATACCTTTTTGTGGTTACCTTATTATTTACCCCTATTTTTCTAAGTAAAAACCTAACTTGTATTGTTCTATATCGCCTTGTATCACTCTCCATATGGCAGTTCAATGCCTCCTGTATTTAGTCCCTCTTTTTGATTATTGTGATCTTTTACTTATTGACTTCCATGATTCCCTGTTATGTGTATTTTTTTTTAATTAATCTTAATTTGTTTTTGTGATTTCCCTATTTGAGTTGATATCAGGACGTTCTGTTTTGTGACCTTGCGTTGTGCTGATATCTGATATTATTGGTTCTCTGCCCAAACAATATCCTTTAGTATTTCTTGTAGCTTTGGTTTGGTTTTTGCAAATTCTCTAAACTTGTGTTTTTCTGTAAATATCTTAATTTCGCCTTCATATTTCAGAGAGAGTTTTGCTGGATATATGATCCTTGGCTGGCAGTTTTTCTCCTTCAGTGTTCTGTATATGTGGTCCCATTCCCTTCTTGCCTGCATGGTTTCTGCTGAGTAGTCAGAACATATTCTTACTGATTCTCCCTTGAAGGAAACCTTTCTTTTCTCCCTGGCTGCTTTTAAAATTTTCTGTTTATCTTTGGTTTTGGTGAGTTTGATGATAATATGTCTTGGTGTTTTTCTTTTTGGATCAATCTTCTATGGGGTTCGATGAGCATCTTGGATAGATATCCTTTCGTCTTTCATAATGTCAGGGAAGTTTTCTGTCAGGAGTTCTTCAACTATTTTCTCTGTGTTTTCTGTCCCCCCTCCCTGTTCTGGGACTCCAATCACCCGCAGGTTATCCTTCTTGATAGAGTCCCACATAATTCTTAGGGTTTCTTCATTTTTTTTAATTCTTTTATCTGATTTTTTTTCAGCTATGTTGGTGTCGATTCCCTGGTCCTCCAGATGTCCCAGTCTGCATTCTAATTGCTCGAGTCTGCTCCTCTGAGTTCCTAGTGCGTTGTCTAATTCTGTTATTTTATTGTTAATCTTTTGGATTTCTACATGTTGTCTCTCTATGGATTCTTGCAACTTATTAATTTTTCCACTATGTTCTTGAATAATCTTTTTGAGTTCTTCAATAGTTTTATCAGTGTGTTCCTTGGCTTTTTCTGCAGTTATCCTAATTTCACTTGTGATATCATTAAGCATTCTGTAAATTAGTTTTTTATATTCTGTATCTGATAATTCCAAGATTGTGTCTTCATTTGGGAAAGATTTTGATTCTTTTGTTTGGGGGGTTGGAGAAGCTGTCATGGTCTGCTTCTTTAAGTGGTTTGATATGGATTGTTGTCTCCGAGCCATCACTGGGAAACTAGTTTTTCCAGAAAATCCGCTAAAAAAAAACTGCAGTCAGATCCCTATCAGAGTTCTCCCTCTGGCTCAGGCTATTCAGATGTTAATGAAGCCGCCTGGGGAGGGTGGGGGAGGGAACAGAGAGATAGGAGAGTAGCACCTCAGAATATAGCCAGAGTTGCTTGTCTTGCTTGGAATGACTATTATATCTGAGACTCCCGCGGGGCACGTCGCGTATGTGTGCTGGCTGTGTGGAGATTGCCCGGGGGGGGTTTGGCCCGCTGGAGTCACGGTCAGATCCTCCGCTTCCAGCCCCACGCCCAGCGTCAAGGCTCCCCTACTGGGACGGTGCACTCTCGACTCCAAAATCAGTCGCTGCCTCCCGGGGACTTCTCGTCCCTCCAGCCACGTGGTCGTGCCACCTCCGAGAACCAGTTGGGCCTCCTCCCGGGGTTAGTTCAGATGGGTGGAGCAGGTCCCCGTGCTTGTGCCGTGACTGAGTGTTCCGGCTGGGACGCTGTTCTCCCCGCTCCAATACCAGTTGCTGCCTCCCAGGGACTTCTCCTACCGGCTGCGTTCCATGCCGCCCGCGCGACCCGGCTGATCCCCTTCCCGGGGTTAGTTCAGGGGGGTGGAGCAACTCTCCGTGTTTATGCCATACCTGCATCCAGTCCAAATCCCTGCGGGACGGTTCCCCGGCTCGGACGCTGCTCTTTCTGCTCCAAGACCAGTCACTGCCTCCCGGGGACTTCTCCTACCGGCTGCGTCCCACGCCGCCCGTGGAACCGGCTGGTCCCCCTCCCGGGGTTAGTTCAGGGGGGTGGAGCCGCTCTCTGTGCTTGTGCCGTACCTGACTGGTACGCTGGCTCCAGGGTCTGGAAACAATCGCTGCTTTCCTGTATTAGTTCGTTCTCCGTCTCTAAATCTGTGTTTGTTGTTCAGGGTTCGTAGATTGTTATGTATGTGATCGATTCACTTGTTTTTCCGTGTCTTTGTTGTAAGAGGGATCCGAGGTAGCGTCTGCCTAGTCCGCCATCTTGGCTCTGCCTTGCGTGTTACTTTTTAAAAAATAATATTTTACTGTGTTTTAGGTTCCCATTCAACAATTTCTCCACAATTTGTTCGGTGACATTGGTTACATTCTTCGCAATTCTTGAACATTGTCCTTATTTACATTCTGGTTTTTCTGTTTCCTATAATCTCGTTTCCCTGACTCTGACATTCTCATCTTTGTTTAAATTGTTGACCGTCTGGTCCCATATAGGTGATTTTTAAGGAGCACAGTGTTTACAGGTGATGTTCATTATTTTGGAAGCCAGTCTGTTATTCAGGTACAAGGTGACCTCAGGGGTTTGATTCAGTTCAAAATTTGAAGAGTATTTCGGGGCAGTGATTTTGGGGAGTCCTCAAATCTGAACCAGTCCAGTAAACTTGTTTTTTTTTTTTAATGAATTTGAGATTTTGTTTCACATTTTTCTCCCATTCTGTCATAATCCATCTATTGTGGCCCTAATCACAAGGAATGGTAGTGATAGCTGGGCACTAGCTAGTTTTTCTGGTCTCAGGGCAGATGAGGCCGTGGTTTCTGTAGACTATTTGTCTTGTAGACAAGTTTCTTTAAGTCTTTGGCTTCCTACATTCTGTTTTGCTGCAGACAAGTAGTAGAGACCAATAGTTGTAACTTAGAAGGCCGCTATCAAGCTTTTGAAATCCCAGACACTATTCAGCAAACTAAGAGGTAAAATATAACTTTACGAACTATGTCATGCCAGTGGACGAAGATGTTTCGCAAGACCCTGGTCCTAACACTTCAAATCCAGAAAAACAATTCCGTGAGGTGTTTGATTATATCTAAGAAATATTTATTACTATTTCCTCTATGTGATTTATTATATATATTAATATGCATGCATGTTTACACCTATATACACACTTATGTATACTTATATATACTTATACACATATATGCCTATGTGCATATATATATACTCACATATATATTTTTTGGTTGTTTTTGCTTATCTTTCAAAATTGTGTGTTACATGCTATCACCAACAAGTTCTTTTTCCTTGTGTACATTTTACTGACATGGTTTGCCTTCATCAAGCTGTATACATTTCACTCTCATTTGGTGTTACTTTTTCCATCACCAGAAATAACAAGTGTTTACTATCTAGTGAGTGAATTTTCATTTTCCCCCACCCCATCTCTGGTAACACTAATGAACATTATTTTCTATATATTTTTATTTGTTCATATCATTTCAAAAAAGTAATAACATACAATATTTGTTTTTTGTGACTGACTTATTTCACTCAAGGTAATGTCCTCCACGTTCCTTCATGTTCCAAGGTGTTTCGGGAACTCCTGGATTACTGAGTAGTATTTCCTTGTACGAATGTATGACAGTTTACTTATCCATTAATCGATCGATGGGCACTTAGGTTCTTCCATCGTTTTGCTACTGTGAATAGTGCTGCGATGAAAAAGGTATCCTTATGTCTGTTTGTGTCACTTCTACCAGATTCCTAGGGCATATACCTGCAGTGGAATTGCTAGGTCATATAGCAGCTCCACTTCCAGTTTTTTGAGGAACCAGTAGGCTGTTTTGCAAAATGGCTGTATCATTTTGCATTTTCACCAGCAATAGACGAGGGGTTCAGATTTCCCCATGACACCTCCAACACTTGTTATCTTCCATTTTTTTTATTATTTTTTTTTTATCTTAGTCATCCTAGTGGGAGTGAAATGGTATCTCATTGTGGTTTTGATTTGCATTTCCCTGATGGCTAATGAAGTTGAGCATCTTCTCATGTGTCTGTTGGCCATTTTAATATTCCCTTTGGTGAAATGTCTTTTCATGTTCTTCAGCCAGTTTTTATATGGTTATTTGTCTTTTTGTTATTAAGTTGTAGAAGTTTGCTATATATTTTAGATATTAGACTCCAGTCACTTATATCCTTCCCAAATAATTTTTCCCAGCCTGTAGGCTGTCTCTTCTCTATTTTTATTGTCTTTTGATGAGCATAAGTATTTAACTTTTTATGAGGTCCCACTTACATGTTATCTGATGCTTGTGCATTCATTATTGTGTTTGCTAATCTATCATTGAAAATTAGTTTGGTCCAAAAAGGTTTACTCCTATATTTTCTTCCAGGAACTGTATGGTTTTAGGCTTAAATCGAGGTCTTTGATCCATATTGATTTAATTTTTGTGTATGGTGTGAGGTATGGTTCTTGTTTTATTTATCTGCTTGGGGAAATCCAGTTTAGCCAGCACCATTTGTTGAAGAGACTACTCTTTTTCCTTTAAATGGATTTGGCTCACTTGCTGAAAATCAGTTGACCATAGAGGTTTGGATTTATTTCTGGGTTTTCAATTCTGTTGCCTTGGTCTGTGTGTCTGTCATTTAACCAGTACCAGGCTGCTTTGATCTACTGTAGTTTTGTAATATGTTTGGAAGTCAGGAAATGTGAGGTCTGCTACTTCATTCTTTTTCAAAATTGCTTTCACCATCCGGGGTCTCTTGTCTTTAAATAGAAAAATGAGGATTTTTTTTCCATTTCTGTAACGAATGGTGTAGGAATTTTGATTAGGGTTTTGTTCTCTCTGTAGATCACTTTGTGTAGTACTGACATCTTGATTATATTAAGTCTTCCAATCCATGAGCACAGAATGTCTTTCCATCTATTTAGGCCTTTTTAGTATCTTTCAGCTGTATTTTATAATTTCACTGTAGAAGCCTTTTACATCTCTGGGTACGTTTATTCCTATATATTTTATTCTCTTAGATGCTATTGTAAATGGAGTTGTTTTCACTCCATAAATATTTATTTTAGAATAGAAGTTCCATAAATTTTATTATCCGACTTGTATATGCTAGGGATGCATCTTAAGCCATTCAGCTTGTGAGGAGCAAGGACCTAGGCGAGGCCAGGGGCTACTTTCTGGGACCTGCCCCTCAACTGTCTTAGTCAAGGTAACAAGTACATTTCAGACAAAACCTTGGTACATCAATATTTATTGTGAAATGTCTATGTATTAAATAAATGCAGCATGAAAAATACTGTGTGACAATAAATACAGTAGGAAAAACCTAAGAATGGAGTCAGAAGAAAGCATATCTTACAGTGTTTCCCAGGTCTAAAATTCTTTGGCCGTGCCGTTGTGTAAAAGAACTTTCAAAGTGAATAGGAAAAAGAAACAGTATTTTTTGAAAGTCCATTCAGAAGAAGAGATGAATGTGGTCCAAAGTGTATCTAAATGTGTAAGAGCACTATTCCCAATTTGAGGATACTGTATTTTAAGCGGTGCCAAGTGATTAAGAGCCTGACTACTAACCCAAATTTGGCAGTTCAAATCCATTGTCCACTCCTTGGAAACCCTATGGGTCAGTTCTACTCTGTCCTATAGGATTGCTGTAACTCGGAATGGACTACATGGCAAAGGGTATGCTTTAGGTAAGGAGCCCTGATGGTGCAAGGTTAAGCGCTGGGCTGCTAACCAAATACCCAGCAACTGAGGCTCTGGCTTTAGAGAAGAAAGAGCAGGGAATCTGCTCCCATAAAGATTACAGCCTAGGAAACCCCAATCGGCAGTTCTACTCTGCCCTATAGGGTCTCTGTGAGGGGGGATCGACTCCATGGCACAAAACAGCAATGACCACAATTTTTACAAAGCATGAGTGGTGGCTTCAAACATGCTCCTTTGGCGGAAGGGCTAACGTGGAGCTTCCGGGTGAGGAGGTGTAGCCTGCTTTCCAAGAAGCCTCAGAATGAGCCCCAGATGCTCTGTATTCTGCTCCTGCACTGCTCTCCATAAACCAATTGCCTTACAGTCGATAGCAACTCATAGCGACCCTATAGGACAGGGTAGAACGACCCCACAGGGTTTCCAAGTAATGGCTGGTGGATTCAAACTGGTGACCTTTTGGTTAGCAGCCCTAGCACTTAGCTAATGCACCAGCAGGACTCAGGTGATCCCATTCCCGCCTTGCTTTAGGAGGTCACACATGCGCATCCTCTCCTGGGACAGGAACTTCTGCACTCTAAAGGCCTCAGGCAACAGTTGCGGAAGGTCCTCTTCAGGGAGACACGCAGGCATGAGCAGGAAATGGCAGGGTCCCTAAGGGTAGGTCTAGTGGCTGGTCTGGGCTGTCGAGGGCAAGACCTCAGACCCTGCAGACAACAGCGTACTGCTCTTCCACTTTCTCCTGTCAATTCTCTTACAAACAAAGGTAAAGGCTACTCAAACTCATCCTTAGTAATTTTGCTACTATGCTTTACTCCCATATACGGGCTCTGTTAGAAATGTGTTTATATGAATTCACAGTTTGGAGGTTGTGTATATGTTGAATGGGTTCTCGGGAAGTTTGTATTTGTATTAAGTGTGTGGATTGGTGGTGTCTACATGAATATTTCGGGTTCAATATGAGTGTGTTTTTGTGGGTGTGTGCAAGACATGAGATATAAGCATGTGCACTCGAAGACTTGGAGGTGAGCTGTTTACAAATTGTGGCTCAGGGGAACCCTTTAGGTCTGGCTCTTCTGCCATGAATTTTGGCTCTTTGTGTGTACATAATGGCAGGTTTGGAATGGGTTTCTCTGCTTTCCTTTGGGGCATTTGAGGGAGTGTACCTGTGTATATTAGTTTGGGTGTAGGACCAGTTCTTTTTCTATATTTGGGGAATGAGGGAGAGTCACTGGTGTGTACTCAGGGCATGTCGTATGGTTGTGTTGCTTTGGATGCATTTCTGGAGTTGCACATGCATCCTTCCATGTTTATTCTGGGGTTTCTATGATTCTGTATTCTGGAAAATTGGGGATTGATTTCTGTTTGAGTATTTTGAATTGTTGGATTATGTATAGGCAGGCATTGTGAGGTTACATTAGTACTGGAAGATACAGGGTCATATTTTAGCATAGGTTTAGTATCCTGGATACTTTAGGCTATAATTGGGGTATGAGGACAGCTGTATATGTAATGAGTTTGTGTGTTTCATGAAGGGGCATGGCAGTTTAGATGACTATTTTCTAGGGCTATGTGTAATATTTTTCAGTAGGGAGTATGGTATTTTCTGGGAAACGAGGATGGGTGTATATGACGAAAAGATGGGGTTCTGTATTTGCACAGAGAGTGGGGAATTGTATTTACATATACTAGAGGCTTTTTTTAGAGGCATGTTGATATGGTTATGTGTGAGATTTTGAGAAACGTGGGATATGGGACCTGGAATGGGGTTTCAGTGTATTTCTATAGGATGTGTAAGAGCTATTTCATTGTGCGTGGGGAGTATATACTGGTGTGTGTAAGTCATGAGTGGATGCGTGAATTATTCTTGGAGTATTCTACCTGTATTTCTTTGGAGAATGTTAGGGTATGTCTATGTGTGTTTGGGCATATGTGGATGTTGGGAAGGTGAGGCTATGTTCTAGAGATGTGCTATAGTGTTTTGGGTCATGTGTACTTTGAGGAATTAGGGATATTTGTGTCTGTGTGTGTGCATATGTGTGGCGTCTGGTATTTGTGCACACCTGGGCATGTAGGGGTGTAGGTTGTGTGTGTATAATAGCTAGAGTGCTAGGATTGGTGGTGTTTTAGAGTTTTATCTGCATCTCTGAATGTGTGGGGCGTACACCCATGGTTGAGTTTTGGGTGAGTGTATGTGGGTTTTGTCTGTATGAAAGCAGTCAGAGTTCCTCTTTCTGCCTATTCTGGTCTAATTCTTGCAGAATTTGGTGGTACCGTTTGTATGTGCATTTTCTGTGTTTGTGTGGTGTATTTATATATATTTATAATATAGATTGTATGTGGCTGTGTTTGTATTTGGTTTCATTGGTTTTCTAGGGTGTTTATTCTGGAGGATGTAGGAGGTTAAGTATGTATATTTGGAAACTGAGAGGGTTTATATAAATTGTGCATGCATTTTGGGAATTGTGTATTATATGTGTTTTAGAGATGTGGAATTTTGTGTCAGTCTGTATTAGGGTGGCATTTTGACGTTGGTGGTGATAGATAGTTTGACTGTGTGTACAGTGGTCACTGAGTATATATGGGTACTCTTGGTTGTACATGTGCCTGTTCAGCAAGTGTGGAGAGCACATATATAGTTGTAGGAATGGCTGTGAATATCCACCATAGATTTTCAGTAAAACTCTAGGCAGTAAAAGGTGGTATGTATTTTTTTATATATATATATTCAGGGTATGGGTAGTATTTGTATGTGTTTGTTCAGGAGTTGTGAGTTGTGTGTTCTGAAAGTATATAGCGATATTTGGTTTACATATTAGGGGTGGGAGTTAAGGGTTCTTCTCATGGTGCAGGTGGAGTGTGTACATACTCATAAGAAAGTGGATCAGTTATGCTGGAATCAGTTCCTGTTAACTTGGGATAGTAGATGGAACATATATGTGCCCAATTGTGGACAAATGACATCAGGCTGGCACCTTGAAATGGGCACGTGGTGGGATTATTTGTATCAGGTAAATTGCCATCCTTTACAAATCAAGGCTTGCAGCATTCCCAGTGGAGAGTGAATTGATAAATATTTACAACACTTGTCAGTGTGTGTGTATCTGTGTATGTGCCTGTGTGTCATTAGAATGCAAGAACACTTAGACATCATTGGGGTACTTTATCAGAGATTGTGAGTGGGGCATTTGGGAGATGTAGGCCCTTCCATGTGTTCCTGGAAAAAAGGTGTAGCAATATTGTATCCTTTCATCGTAATTTTTCAATCTCTATGTTTAACAAATAATCTGACAAGCCAGAGTATATGAAGAAGAATGGGATATCAGGATTGCAGGAGTGTCATTTACAACCTGGGATATGAAGACGACACAAACTCGCATGCTGAAAATGAAGAAAACTTTAAGAACTACCTGATGAAGTTTAAAGATCACAGCTTCAATGTGAATCACACCTGTACATAAAGAAAATGAAAATTGTCACGCTGGACTAACAAAGGAAATAGAGACATATTTGAAGTTGTCAAGGATTTCGTGACCCTTTAATCAACATTCAGTAACCAAGGAAGCAGCAATCAGGACATCAAAGGACGTGTTGTGTTGGGCAGATCTGCTGCAAAAGACCCCCTTAAAGTTGTAAAAATGAAAGAGGTCACTTTGGTAAGAAAGGTGCACCTGTGGCAAGCCTGGCTTGGGAGTCCCACCAAAAGGCTGCCCCTCAGAGCTGGGGAGCCTTTCTAGAGTCAGAGAGCACCAGTAACCAGGAGGTAGGAAAATGTAATGTTAGTACCTGGGCCTGGGAAGAGAGGGCCCCAAGAACCCTGAGTTGAGGGGACCTCAGTTGGCTGAAAAACAGCCAGATACAGACCTTCACAGCCAGAATTTCTCCAACCGTGGCTGTGGGCAGTGTGAACCTTCTGATGTGCTCCTGTGCTGGGAGACCTGAGATCCAGGTGAAGGTCTCAGTGAAATCTGAGCAGGTATGTGGGGCTGGGCCTCACTCTGGTGGCTCAGGGGAACTGACAGGTAAGGGACATGAGGAACTGGGTGTGTGTTCCTTGAACAATCTGGAAGAATATGCCAGATCCCTCTTGTAGTAGGGCTTCCCAGCCACACCCCTTGTCTCTTCTGTCACAGGAGGCCTTAGTACCCCAAGGAGAGAATGTATTCACTTTCTGTAGTGAGTCTCATCTCTTGGTGCTGATCTCCACTTTCTCTGGTAGGCTTGGTGCCAGTTCAGTGGGAGTGGAAGAAGTAAAGCAAGGGTTAGGGTCAGATAAGTGACAAGGGAGGGCAGGGGGAAGCACTGGCCCCGAGAGAGGGTGGGGAGGGTGGATCTAGAGAGCATGGGGAAGCCCACCCGTGAATAGAAATGACTCTTACTTTCCTGACTCCTTTCTTTTCTGAAGCCATTAGGATGCTGCTGGCACTGGGAAGCTCATGTTAGCGTTCTGTTTTTCTGATAGGGTGACCTGACCTTCTTTATTTTCCCCCATGATTATTTTTTTAATGTGCAGCTACAAACACACCATAGGGTATCAGGTGACCATTATGGACCCCACTTGACTCCACACAGGCCTCCTACCTCACTTGTACCCACCCAAGGATTGCTGCACCTTATGTTGAGTCTCCTTCCTTTTAGTGGATTCTACTGCCCAAAAATATACTGCCACCTCTTTCTGGAATGATCCAGTGACTGCTTCTCTGTAGTACAGATGGATTACTTGTAGCCTAACCAGCCTGCTGTGTATGTTATTTCCAACATGACGACTCCGTTTTATAGTTTTTTTGTGCTCTTTTGTTGGCAGAATGGTGGTTGGCTTGCCTTTGTATAGTAAAATATCACCTAGTTTAAATACAATATTTCGTAGGTTCCTTTTCATTTGGTTAGGAGTATTCATTTTGTTGCTGTTATTTTGTTTTTAACAATTACTCCCCATGCTTTTTTGCCTCCAACCGTCCTAGCCTTTAATCTACAGTGTATTTTGCTTACTGTAGATTTTCATATAAGTGGGATCATGCAGTAATTGTTCTTGGGATTTCAGTTATTTCACTCAGAAGAATCTATTCAAGGTCCATCAATTTATTACAAATAATAGAACATCGTCGCTCTTTATGGCTGCAACATATCACACGTATCTTTATGTCACATATTGCATATTCAATATCTTTTGATAGACACTTGGATTGTTTCCACCTTTGTTTTTTATTGTACTTTAGATGAAGGTTTACAGAACAATCTAGCTTCTCATTAAACAGCTAATACATATATTGTTTTATGACATTGGTTACCAACACCACAACATGTCAACACTGTCCCATCTCATCCCTATTGCTGCCTTTCCTGCAGCCTCCTGCCTTCCAGTCCTTGCCCCTTGGCTGTTGTGCCCCTTTAGTCTCATTTTGTTTCGTGGGTCTGTCTAATCTTTGGGTGAAGGGTGAACCTCAGGAGTGACTTCTTTACTGAGCTAAATGGGTGCCTGGGGGCCATACACTCGGGGTTTCTGCAATCTGCCAGGCCAGTAAGTCTGGTATTTTTTGTGAGTTAGAATATTTTTCTACATTTTTCTTCAGGAGTGTCCAAAACTCTCTATTGTGATCCCTATCAGAGCAGCCAGTGGTGGTAGCCAGGCACCAAGTAGTTTTACTGCACTAAGTCTGGTGGAGGCCATGGTAGATGTGGTCCATTAGTTCTTTGGACTAATCTTTCCCTTGTATTTTTAGTTTTCTTCATTCTTCCTTGCTCCTGAAAGGGTGAGATGAATGGAGTATCTTGATGATGACTCACAGACTTTTTTTCAATCTTTTTTTTTAATTTTTATTGTTCTTTAAGTGAAAGTTTACAAATCAAGTCAGTCTCTCATACAAAAACTTATATACACCTTGCTACCTACTGCCAATTTGTCTCCTGCTAATGAGACAGCGTGTTCCCTCCATCCACTCTCTCTTTTTGTGTCTATTTCTCCAGCTTCTAACCCTCTCCACCCTCTCATCTCCCCTCCAGGCAGGAGATGCCAACATAGTCTCCGATGTCCACCAGATCCAAGAAGCTCACTCCTCTCCAGCATCCCTCTCCATCCCATTGTCCAGTGCAATCCCTGTCTGAAGAGTTGGCTTTGGGAATGGTTCCTGTCCTGGGCCAAGAGAAGATCTGGGGGCCATGACCACTGGGGTCCTTTTAGTCTCAGTCAGACTGTTACATCTGGTCTTCTTATGAGAATTTGGGGTCTGCATCCCACTGGAAGAAAAAAAAGGACAACGTTAAGACCCCTAATACATGGCATAAACAGTATACAAAACATTACTAAAAATGCAGATGAAAAACTAGATAACTGGGAGCTCCTAAAAATCAAACACCTATGCTCATTCAAAGACGTCATCAAAAGAGTAAAAAGATTACCTACAGACTGGGAAAAAGTTTTTAGCTATGAAATTTCTGATCAGTGCCTGATCTCTAAAATCTACGTGATACTGCAGAAACTCAACTACAAAAAGACAAATAACCTAATTTAAAAAATGGGTAAAAGGTATGAACAGAAACTTCACTAAAGAAGGGTAACTAACAGATACATGAGAAAATGCTCAAGATCATTAGTCACTAGAGAAATGCAAATCAAAACTACAATGAGATTTCATCTCACTCCAACAATAGTGGTTTAATCCAAAAGACACAAAACAGTAAATGTTGGAGAGGCTGTGGAGATATTGGAACACTTATACACTTCTGGTGGGAAAGTAAAATGGTACAACCACTTTGGAAATTGATTTGGCACTTCCTTAAAAACGCTAGAAATAGAAATACCATATGATCCAGCAATCCCACTTCTTGGAATATATCCTAGAGAAATAAGAGCCTTTACGCGAACAGATATATGCATACCCATGTTCACTGAAACTCTGTTTACAATAGCAAACAGATGGAAGCAACTAAGGTACCCATCAACAGATGAATGGATGAATAAATTATGGCATAGTCATGCAATGGGACATTATGCATTGATAATGAACAGTGATGAATCTGTGAAACATTTCATAACATGGACAAATCTGGAAAGCATTATGCTGAGTGAAATTAGCCCTGACTAGTAGACTTGACTCATTGGGTAGGGTATGGTAGGGTAGGATAGGGTAGGGTAGGTGTAGCACATGCTAGGGTAGCATATGGTGGGGTAGCATAGGGTGGAATACAGAGAATAGAATAGAAAAGAAAAGACTAGGGCAGGGTAGGGTAGGGTAGCAAAGGGTGGAACAGAGAGATTAGAAAAATAGAATAGAATCTAGTTTAATCAAGTCGAATCGCGCCAAATGGCATCAAATTGGGTAAAATTGCATTGATTCATGCCAATTCGCGCTGAAAATCAGGGCAGGGCAGAGCAGGGGAGGGGAGCGGAGGGGACGGGACGGCAGGGCACGGCATGGCAGGGAACAGCACAGCACGGCAAGGCAGAATAGAAATAGAACAGAATAGAAATCATGCAATAGAATAGAGAAGAGTAGACTACAGTACAATAGAGTAGACTAGAGTATAATAGAGCTGAAATGAGAGGAATTGCGTCGAATCGATTAGAGTAAATTAGAGTGGTGTAGGTTAAGGTAGAGCAGAATAGAGTAGCATAGCATACAATGGTGTGGAATGAATAGAATGGAGTAGAATGGAGTCAAGTAGAGACGAATAGAGTAGAAAAGAGTTGAATAGAGCAGAATAGGCCCAAATAAGGCCGAATCGAGCAGAATCGAAGCGATTCAAGCCAAAACGAGCTGAATGGAGCCTAATTGAGCCGAATAGAGCCAAACCGATCCAAATCGAGCCGATTCAAGCTTAATCGCGTCGAATCGCTTTAAAAGCATCAAATCCAGTAGGAATGTATAGATTAGAGAAGGGGAGGGGAGGGTAGAATAGAGTAGAATAAAAGAGATTAGAACAGAATAGAAGGACTAGAATAGAATAGAGTGGAAAAGAGTAGGGTCGAATACAGTCGAATAGAGCCAAATAGGCCGAATAGAGACGAATAGAGCTGAATACAGCTGAAAAGAGCCGCATAGTGCTGAATCGCAACTAATCGAGCTGAATCAAGCAGAATCGCACCGTCGCCGAATACCATCGAATCACATCGTTTTGCGTCAAACCAGGCCGAATCGCTTCATATCGCATCGAATGTTGTTGAATCACAGCGAATCGCATCGTATCATGTCAAATAACTTTGAATTGCGTCAAGTCTCATAGAATTTTGCTGAATCATATCGAATTGCATAGAATCTGGTCAAATCTCTTCGAATCCCTTCGAATGCCTTCGGATCTCTTGGAATCCCGTCAAATTCTGTCAAATCACATTGAACTGAATTGAATTGAGTCAAATAGATGAAAGTAGGGTAGGTTTGGGTGAGGTGCAGTAGGGTTGGATAGGGTAGAATAGAATAGAGTACAACAGAAAAGGAGAGAACAGAACAGAATAGAAAGAATACAACAGAATAGAATACAGTAGAGTAGAATAGAGTCAAATAGTGCAGAACATAGCCGAATTGAGCCGAATGGAGACAAAACGAGATGAATCACATTGAATCGCTTCGAATCGGGCCAAATCAAATGGAATCAATTAGAATAGATTATGATAGGGAAGGGTAGGATAGAATAGAGGAGAATAGTGTGGAATGGAATAGAATGCAGTCGAATAGAAACGGATAGAGATGAATAGAGTAGGAAAGAGTTGAATAGGCAGAATAGGGCCAAATAAGGCCTAATAGAGCAGAATCCAGCAGAATCGATGCAGTTCGAGCCAAATATAGCCGAATGGAGTGAAATGGAGCCAAATAGAGCCGATTTGAAGCGAATCGAGCTGATTCAAGTCTAATCGCGTCGAATCGCGTGGAAATGCGTCTCATCGAATGAATCAAATAGATTAGAGAAGGGTGGGGGGCAGGGAGGGTAGAATAGAATAGAACAGTACAGAATAGAAAAATAGAATATAGTACAGTAGGGTAGAGCAGAGAAGAGTAGAGTAGAATTGAGTCGAATAGAGTCAAATAGTGCAGGATATAGCTGAATAGAGCCAATTCTAGCTGAATTGAGCCTAATGGAAACAAAACGAGATGAATCGCATTGAATTGCTTCGAATCGCGTCGAATCGAATCCATTAGCATCGATTACAGTAGGATAGGGTAGAACAGAATAGAGTAGAAAGGAGTAAAATGGAGTCAAATGCAGTCGAATAGAGAAATATAGAGTAGAAAAGAGCCGAATCAAGCCGAATGGGGCTGACTGAGGCTGAACTGAGCTGAATCGAGTCAAAAAGAGCTGAATTAAAGTGATTTGAGCCAAATCAAGCTGAATCTTAACTAATAGCCTCGCCTTAACTAGTAGTCTTAACTAGTACTCTTGCCTTAACTAGTACCCTTGTCTTAACTAGTAGTCAACTAGAAATTTTGCCTTAACTAGTACCCTGACCTTAACTAGTAGCCTGAACTAGTACCCTTGCCTTAAGTTGTACCCTTGGCCGAACTAGTACCCTTAATTAGTACCCTTATTTAGTACCCCTAAATAGTAGGGTATGATACGGTGAGGTAGCATAGTGTAGGGCAGCATACGGTGGAACAGACAAAAAAGAATAAAATAGAATAGAATGGTATAGGTCAGGGGAGGTTAATTTGATGTAGGGTATGGTAGAGTAGCATAGGGTGGAATAGAGAAAATAGAAAACGAGAATAGAATACAACAGAATAGAAAAGGTAGAGTAGCATAGGGTGGAATAGAGAAAATAGAAAACGAGAATAGAATACAACAGAATAGAAAAGAACAGACTCAATATGACAGGGTAGGGTTGGGTAGGGTTCTGTAGAATAGAATAGTGTAGAGTGGTGTGGAATGGAGTCTAATGGAGTCGAACAGAGATGAATAGAGTAGAAAAGAGTTGAATAGAGCTGAATAGCGCCGAATAGGGCCAAATAGGGCCAAATCAAGTCGAATGGAGACGAATTGGGCCGAATCAAGTCGATTCGACCCCATTCGAGCTGAATGGAGCTGAAACGAGCCAAATAGAGACAAACAAAATGAGCTGAGCTAAATCGAGCCAAATCACACCTAATCGCATCCTACTGCATCAAATCTCTTCGAATTCCATCAAATTCTACCAAAACCCGTCGAATCTCGTGGAATCTCACCGAATCCCGTCGAACTGTGTCAAATCAGGTAGAATTGAATGGAATCGAATTAAATTGAACCCATTAGAATAGTGTAGGTTAGGCTGGGATTCGGTAGGGTAAGGCACAGAAGAATAGAATAGAGTAGAAGAGAAGAGAATACAAGGAGTAGAATGGAGTAGAGTTGAGTAGAGTAGAATAGTCAGAGTCGAGTAGTGCAGAATATAGATGAATAGATGCAATTTGAGCTGAATCGAGTTGAATGGAGAGGAAACGGGACAAATCACAATGAATCGAATCAATTAGAACAGATTAGGGTAGGGTAGAACAGAATCGGATACAATAGAATAGTGTAGAATGGAGTCGAACAGAGTAGAATGGTGTGAAATGGAGTTGAATGGAGCCAAATAGAAACGAATAAAGTAGAAAAGAGTTGAATAGAGCCAAAGAGGGTTGAATAAGGTTCGATCGAGCCTAATTACGCTGAATGGAGCAGAATCGAGCCGAATTGACCCGATTCAAGCCAAATAGAGCTAAATCAAGCCGATTCAAGCCTAATCACATGGAATCGTGTCGAAATGCATTGAATCGAATCGAATAGAGTAGAGGAGGGTAGGGTAGGAGAGGTTAGAATAGAACAGAACACAATAGAAAGAATAGAATTAAGTAGAGTCGAGTACAATAGATTAGACTCAAATCGAGTTGAATAGAGCTGAAAAGAGCTGAATACAGCCGAATTGACCAAATTCGAGGTGAATCGAGACGAATCATGTCGAATCGCGAGGAAATGTGTCGAATAGAATCAAATAGATTAGTGTAGGGCAGGTAAGGTTAGGGTAGGGTAGGGTAGAATAGAATAGAGTAGACTAGAACAGAACAGAAAGAATAAAGTATACTAGAGTGAAATAGAGTCAAATACTGCCGAAAAGAGCCGAATAGAGAGGAAAAGAGCTGAGTAGAACCGAATCGAGGCTAATGGAGTGGGAAGGAGCTGAATCGAGCCGATATGACCTGAATCAGGCCAAATCGTGTTCAAGTGTGTCCAATAGAATCGAACAGATTAGAGTAAGTTAGGGTAGGGGTAGGGTAGAATAGAATGCAGTAGAAGAGAACAGGATAGAACAGAACAGAACAGAACCGAAAGAATAGCACACGGTCAAGTAGAGTATAGACGAGTAGAGTAGAATAGAGTCGAATATTGCCGAATAGAGACAAATACAGCCAAATAGAGCCAAAAAGAGCTGAAGCGATAGAAATCAAGACGAATGGCACCGAGTACCGTGGAATCGTGCCCTATCGCGTCGAATCCCATCGATGCAACTCAGATCAAATCCAATCGATTGGAATAGACTAGAATAGGGTAGAGTACAATACAATACAATAGGGAACAGTAGAATAGCATGGAGTAGAATGGAGTTGAATGGAGTCGAAAAGAGATAATAGAGTTGAGTAGAGTCTAATAGAACTGAATAGAGCCTATTAGAGCCGAATAGAACTGACTAGAGTCGAATGGAGCCGATTAGAGATGAATCGAAACTTTTTGAGCCAAAGGGGAGTGAATGGAGTGCAATGGAGCTGATATGAACTAAATCGCATCGAAATGCACGGAATGGAATCCAACAGAATAGCTTAGAGTAGGGTAGGATAGAATAGAGTAGAATAGAATTGATCACAGTAGACGAGAATAGAAAGAATACAATAGAATAGAGTAGAAAATGGTAGAGCAGAGCAGAATAGTGTAGAGTAGAATAGAGTAGAACAGAGTTGAATCGAGCCAAATGGAGACGAAACGAGACAAATCGCGTCGAATCCCATTGAATCAATTACAGTAAATTAGAGTAGGGTAGAGTAGAATAGTGTAGAATTGAGTAGAATGGTGTGCAATGGAATCGAATGGAGTCAAATAGAGTAGAAAAGAGTAGAATAGAGCCGAAGAGTGCCTAAAAGCCCGAGGAGGACCAAATCTAGCTGAATTGAACCAAATCGAGCCGAATCCAGTGAATTGAGCTTAATGGAGCCGAATCGAGCCTAAGGAACCGAATTGACACTATTCAAGGCAAATGGAGTCGAATGGACACGAATCGTACCGATTCGACCTGAATCGAACCAAAATTCGTTGAATTGAATTGAATAGATTAGAGTAGTGGAGGTTCAGGTATGGTAGGGTAGGGTAGAATAGAGTAGAGTAGAATAGCGTAGAACAGAATAGAATAGTAAAGAACAATACAGAAAGAATACAGAAAAGCATAAGCTAGAGTAGAGTGGAGGAGAATAGAGTAGAATAGATTCGAACAGAGTCAAATAGAGCAAAATCGAGCCAAATCGCGTCGAAATGGGTTCAATCAAATCCTATCAAGTGGATTAGAATTGATTAGAGTTGGGTAGCATAGGGTAGGGTAGAATAGAACAGAACAGAATAGAAAAAATACAATAGCATAGAGAAGAGTAGACTAGAGTACAATAGAGTAGACTGGAGTATAATAGAGTCGAATAGAGCTGAATAGAGCCGAATGGAGACGAAATGAGAGCCGAATGGAGACGAAATGAGAGGAATCGCGTCAAATCGATTAGAGTAAATTAGAGTGGTGTAGGGTAGGGTAGAGCAGAAGAGAGTAGAATAGAATGGTGTGGAATGAATAGAATGGAGTCAAATAGAGATGAAAAGGGTAGAAAAGAGTTGAATAGAGCAGAACGGGGCCGAATAAGGTGGAATCGAGTAGAACTGAAGTGATTCAAGCCAAAACGAGCCAAATGGAGCCTAATTGAACCGAATAGAGTCAAATTGATCAGAATCGAGCCGACTCAAGCTTAATCACATCGAATCGCATTAAATGTGTCAAATCCAATCCAAACGTATAGATTAGAGGAGGGTAGAATTGAGTAGAGTAGAATAGAAGAGATTAGAACAGAATAGAGTGGAAAAAAGTAGGGTCAAATAGAGTCGAATAGAGCAGAATAGAGAAAATAGAGATGAATAGAGCTGAATGGAGCAGCGTACAGTCGAAAAATCGCACCTAATCAAGCTGAATCAAGGAGACTCTCACTGACCATCACCAAATAGAGTCGAATCATGTTGAATCGCACCGAATCACCTTGTTTTGCATCAAACCAGGTCGAATCGCTTCGTATCGCGTCAAAATGTGTTGAACGTCGTCGAATCATGGCGAATTGCATCATATCACGTCGAATAAGTTCAAATTACATCAAATCTCATAGAATTCTGCTAAATCACGTCGAATCACATGGAATCTCGTCAAATCTCTTTGAATCCCTTCGAATGCCTTCAGACCTCGTCGAATCCTGTCAAATCTCGTTGAACTGAATCGAATTGAATCAAATAGGTTAAAGTAGGGTAGGCTTGGGTGGGGTGCAGTAGGGTTGGGTAAGGTAGAATAGAATAGAGTACAACAGAATAGGAGAGAACAGAACAGAATAGAAAGAATACAACAGAATAGTGTAGAGTAGAATAGAGTTAAATAGTGCAGAACATAGGCGAATGGAGACAAAATGAGACGAATTGCTTTGAATTACTTCGAATCAGGTCAAATCCAATCGAATCAATTAGAATAGATTAGGGTAGGGAAGGGTAGAATAAAATAGAGGAGAATAGTGTAGAATGGTGTGGAAAGGAATAGAATGGAGTCGAAAAGAGACGGATAGAGATGAATAGAGTAGAAAAGAGTCAAATAGAGCAGAATAGGGCCGAATAGGGCCAAAGAAGGCCTAACCCAGCAGAATCGATGCAATTCGAGCCAAATCGAGCCGAATGGAGTGAAATGGAGCCAAATCGAGCTGATTCGAAGCGAATCGAGCTGATTCAAACCTAATCGCGTCGAATCGCGTGGAAATGCGTCGAATCGAATCGAATCAAATAGATTAGAGAAGGGTAGGGGTTGGGCTGGGAGGGTAGACTAGAATAGAACAGGACAGAATAGAAGGAATAGAATATAGTACAGTAGGGTAGAGCAGAGAGCGGTAAAGTAGAAATGAGTCGAATAGAGTCAAACAGTGCAGGATATAGCTGAATAGAGCCAATTCTAGCCAAATAGAGCCAAATGGAAACGAAACAAGACGAATCGAGTCAAATTGCTTTGAATCGCGTCGAATCAAATCCATTAGCATCGATTAGAGTTGGGTAGGGTAGAACAGAATAGAGTAAAATGCAGTAGAATGGAGTCAAATGGAGTTGAATAGAGAAAAATAGAGTAGAAAAGAGTCGAATCGAGCCAATAGGGCCTAATAAGGCTGAATTGAGCCGAATCGAGTCGAAACAAGCTGAATCGAAGATATTCGATCCAAATCAAGCTGAATCGAGCTGATGGTGCCGAATCGAGCCGAATCGAGCCGATTCAAGCATAATCGCGTCCAATTGCATCGAAATGCTTTGAATAGAATCAAAGCGAATAGATTACAACAGGTTAGGGTAGGGTAGTTTATGATAGGGTAGACTAGAGTAGACGAAACTAGACTAGAGTAGACAAGAGAAGGCTAGAGTAGTAGCCTAGACTAGTAAGCTGGACTAGTCAGCTAGACCAGTGGCATGGATCAGTAGCCTAGACAGCTAACCTTGACAAGTACCTTAAATTAGTAATCTGAACTAGAACCCTTTCCTTAACTAGTAGTCTTAGCTAGTACCCTTGCTTTAACTAGTACCCTTGCCTTGACTAGTACCCTGAGCTAGTATCTTGCCTTAACTAGTAGACTTAATTAGTACCCTTGCCTTAACTAGTAGTCTTAAGTAGTACCCTTGAGTTACTAGCACACTTAACTAGTACCCTTGCCTTAACTAGTAGTCTTAACAAGTGACCTTGCCTTACTAGTGCACTTAATTATTACCCTTGCCTTACCTAGTATCCTTAACTAGTACCCTGGTCTTATCTAGTACCCTTGCATTAACTAGTAGTCTCAACTACTACCCTTGCCTTAACTAGTAGCCTTAACTAGTTTCCTTGCCTTAACTAGTACCCTTATCTAGTACCCTGGCCTGAACTAGTAACATGAATTAATACTCTTGCCTTAAGTAGTACCCTTACTTGAACTAGTAACCTTAATTGGTACCCTTATTGAGTACCCCTAAGTAGTAGGGTACGGTATAGTGGGGTAGCATAGGGTAGGGTAGCATACGGTAGAACAGAGAATATAGAATAGAACAGCATAGGTCAGGGTAGGTTAGTTTAGTGTGAGGTATGGTAGAGTAGCATAGGATGGAATTGAGAAAACAGAAAATGAGAATAGAATACAACAGAATAGAAAAGAACAGACTAGATTAGGATAGGGTAGGGTGGGGTTGGGTTCTATAGAATAGAATGGAGTAGAATGGTGTGGAATGAAGTCTAATGGAGTCGAACAGAGATGAATAGATTAGAAGAGTTGAACAGAGGCGAATAGTGCCGGTTAGGGCCAAATAGGGCTGAATCGAGCTGAATAGAGCCGAATCGAGCCAAATCGAGTCAAATCGACCAGATTCTAGCTGAATGGAGCTGAAACGAGCCAAATAGAGACAAACAAAATGAGCCGAGCTAAATCGAGCCAAATCGCACCTAATCGCATCCTATTGGATTGAATCACGTCGAATTCCATCAAATCCCACCGAAACCTGTCGGATCTTGTGTTTTTCTTACCGAATCCCATCGAGTTGTGTCAAATCGGGTCGAATTGAATGGAATCAAATTAAATTGAACAGATTAGAGTAGTGAAGGTTTTGCTGGGATTCGGTGGGGTAGGGCACAGAAGAATACGATTGAATAAATTAGAGTAGGGTAGGGTAGAACATAATAGAATAGTGTAGAATGGAGTCGAACAGAGTGGAATGGAGCCAAACAGAGACGAATAAAGTAGAAAAGAGTTGAATAGAGCCGAACAGGGCCGAATAAGTTTGGATCAAGCCTAATTATGCTGAATGGAGCAGAATAGAGCTGAATTGACACGATTCAAGCCAAATAGAGCTAAGTCAAACCGATTCAAGCCTAATCACATGGAATCGCGTCAAAATGCATTGAATCGAATCAAATAGATTAGAGTAGAGGAGGGTAGGGTAGGAGAGGTTAGACTAGAACACAACAGAACAGAACACAATAGAAAGAATAGAATAGAATTAAGTAGAGTCGAGTACAGTAGAACAGAGTCAAATCGAGTTGAATAGAGCCAAACAGCTGAATACAGCCGAATTGACCAAATTTGAGGTGAATCATGTTGAATCGAGTTGAATTGTGTCGAATTGAATCAAATAGATTAGTGTAGGGCAGGTAAGGTTAGGGTAGGGTAGGGTAGAATAGAATAGAGTAGAATAGAACAGAAAGAGTAGAGTAGACTAGAATCAAATACTGCTCAAAAGAGCTGAATAGAGTGGAAAAGGGCCGAGTAGAACAGAATCGAGTCTAATGGAGCAGAAAGGAGCTGAGTTGAGCCGATACGACCCGAATCAGTTCGGATCGTGTTCAAGCGTGTCCAATAGAATCGAACAGATTACAGTAGGGTCAGTTAGGGTAGGGTAGGATAGAATGCAGTAGAACAGAACAGGATAGAACAAAACAGAACTGAAAGAATAGAATAGAGTAGAGTAGAATAGAGTTGAATATTGCCAAATAGAGCCAAAAAGAGCTGAAGTGATAGAAATCAAGACGAATGGCTCTGAATACCGTGGAATCGTGCCAAATCATGTCGAATTGCATTGAATCCCATCGTTGCAAGTCAAATCAAATCCAATAAATTAGAATAGACTAGAGTACAATACAATACAATAGAGAAGAATAGAGTAGGATGGAGTAGAATGGTGTAGAATGGAGTTGAATGGAGTCGAATGGAGTCAAAACAGATAATAGAGTTGACTAGAGTCTAATAGAACTGAACAGAGCTGAACAGAGCCTATTAGAGCCGAATAGAACCGACTAGAGCTGAATGTAGCTGATAGAGGCTGAATCGAATTGATCTGAGCCAAAGGGGAATGAATGGAGTGCAATGGAGCCGATTTGAGCCGAATCGCATTGAAATGTGAGGAATCAAATCCAGTAGAATAGATTAGAGTAGGGTAGGATACGATAGCGTAGAATAGAATTGAACACAGCACAAGAGAATAGAAAGAATAGAGTACAAAAGGGTAGAGCAGAGCAGAATAGTGTAGACTAGAGTAGAACAGAGTCGAATAGAGTTGAATTGAGCCAAAATGGAGACAAAACGAGACAAATTGCGTCAAATCCCATCAAATCAATTACAGTAAATTTGAGTAGGGTAGATTAGAATAGTGTAGAATGGAGTACAATGGTGTGCAATGGAATCGAATGGAGTCAAATAGAGTAGAAAAGAGCCGAAGAGAGTCAAATAGGGCCGAAGAGGGCTGAATCGAGCTGAATTGAGCCAAATCGAGCTGAATCCAGTGAATCAAGACTAATGGAGCCGAATCGAGCCTAATCAAGCTGAATCAACACTATTCGAGCCAAATGAAGCCGAATGGACACGAATGGAACTGATTCTACCCGAATCGCGTCAAAATTCGTCCAATCGAATTGAATAGATTAGAGTAGGGGAGGTTCAGGTAGGGTAGGGTAGGGTAGAATAGAGTAGAATAGAATAGCATGGAATAGAAGAGAACAGAACAATACAGATCAAATACAGAAAAGAGTAGGCTAGGGTAGAGTAGAGGGGAATAGAGTAGAGTAGAATAGATTCGAACAGAGCCAAATGAAGCCGAAGTGTGTCAAAATGAGTTGAATCAAATCCAATTAAATGGGTTAGAATAGATTAGAGTTGGGTAGCATAGGGTAGGGTAGAATAGAGTAGAAGAGAACAGAACAGAATAGAAACAATACAATAGCATAGAGAAGAGTACAATAGAGTAGACTGGAGTATAATAGAGCTGAATAGAGCCAAATGGAGACGAAATGGGAGGAATTGCGTCTAATCGATTAGAGTAAATTAGAGTAGTGTAGGGTAGGGTAGAGCAGAAGAGTGTAGACTGGAATGGTGTGGAATGAATAGAATGGAGTCAAATAGAGACGAATAGAGTAGAAAAGAGTCGAATAGAGCAGAATAGGGCCAAATAAGGCCGAATCGAGCAGAATTGAAGCAATCAAGCCAGAACGAGCCGAATGGAGCCTAACTGAGCCAAATTGATCCGAATCGAGCCGATTCAAGCTTAATTGCATCGAATCACGTTAAATACATCAAATTCAATCAAAACATAAAATTAGAGAAGGGTAGGGTAGAATAGAATAGAGTAGAGAAGAAGAGGTTAGAACAGAATAGAAGGAATAGAGTGGAAAAGAGTGGGGTCGAATAGAGTCGAATAGAGCCAAATAGGCTGAATAGAGACAAATAGAGTTGAATGGAGCTGAATAGAGCCGAAAATAGCCGTACAGTGCTGAAACTCACCTAATCGAGCTGAATCAAGCAGAATCGCACCGTCACTGAATAGCGTCATATCACATTGAATAACTTCGAATTGCATCAAATCTTATAGAATTCTACTGAATCACGTCGAATTGCATGGAATCTCTTCAAATCTCGTCAAATGCCTTTGGATCTCATTGAATACTGTCAAATCACCACAAACTGAATCGTATTGAATCAAATGGATTAAAGTAGGGTAGGTTTGGGTGGGGTGCAATAGGGTTGGGTAGGGTAGAATAGAATAGAGTAGAACAGAATAGGAGAGAACAGAACAGAATAGAAAGAATACAACAGAATAGAATAGATTCAAATAGTGCAGAACAGAGCCGATGGAGACAAACCAAGACGAATCACGTTGAATCACTTCGAATCGGGTGAAATCAAATCGAATCAATTAGAATAGATTAGGGTAGGGAAGGGTAGAATAGAATAGAGGCGAATAGTGTAGAATGGTGTGGAATGGAATAGAATGGAGTCGAATAAAGACGGATAGAGATGAATAGAGTAGAAAAGAGTTGAACAGAGCAGAATAGGGCTGAATAGGGCCAAGGAAGGCCTAATCGAGGAGAATCCAGCAGAATTGATGCAATTCAACCGAACTACAGCCGAATGGAGTGAAATGGAGCCAAATCGAACCGAATCGAGTTGATTTAAGCCTAATCGCGTCGAATCGCGTGGAAATGCATCGAATTGAATCGAATCAAATAGATTAGAGAAGGGGTGGGAAGGGTAGACTAGAATAGAACAGGACAGAATAGAAGGGATAGAATATAGTACAGTAGGTAGAGCAGAGGAGAGTAGAGTGGGACTGAGCTGAAATAGAGTCAAATAGTGCAGGATATATCAGAATAGAGCCAATTCTAGCCAAATCGAGCCCAATGGAAACAAAACGAGATGAATCGCGTCGAATTGCTTGAAATCACGTCGAATCGAATCCATTAGAGTAGGGTAGGGTAGAACAGAATGGAGTAGAATGGAGTCAAATGGAGTCGAATAGAGACAGAGTAGAAAACAGTCGAGTCGAGCCTAATAGGGCTGATTGAAGCATAATCGCGTCCAATCGCATTGAAATGCTTTGAATCGAATCAAATCGAATAGATCAGAAGAGGTTAGGGTAGGATAGTTTAACATAGGCTAGACAAGGGTAGACGAAAGTAGACTACAGTAGAGTAGCCCAGAGAAGGCTAGAGTAGTAGCCTAGACTAGTAAGATGGATTAGTCAGCTAGACTAGTGGCATAGAACAGTAGCCTAGACAACTAGCCTTGAATACAACCCTTGCCTTGACAAGTACCCTAAATTAGTATTCTGAACTAGTACTCTTGCCTTACTAGTACTTTTAACTAGTACCCTCACCTTAACTAGTACCCTTAACTCGTAGCCTTAACTAGTAGCCTTGCCTTAACTGGTAGCCTTAACCAGCACCCTGGCCTTAACTAGTACCATTGCCTTAAATAGTAGCCTTAACTAGTAATCTTGCCTTAACTAGTAGCCTTAACTAGTACCCTGCCTTAACTAGTAGTCTGAACTAGTACCCCTGCCTTAAGTAGTACCCTAGCCCAAAGGAGTACCCTTAATTAGTACCTTTATTGAGTACCCTTAATTAGTACCTTTATTGAGTACCCCTAAGTTTTTTTTTTTTTTTAAGGAGTAGAGTATGGTACGGTGGGGTAGCGTAGTGTAGGGTAGCATATGGTGGAACAGAGAAAATAGAATAAAATAGAGTAGAATAGCATAGGTCAGGGTAGGTTAGTTTAGTGTAGGGTATGGTAGAGTAGCATAGGATGGAATAGAGAAAATAAAAAAGGAGAATAGAATACAACAGAATAGAAAAGAACAGACTAGATTAGGATAGGGTAGGATGGGGTAGGGTTCTGTAGAATAGAATAGTGTAGAATGGAGTAGAATGGTGTGGAATGGAGTCTAATGAAGTCAAACAGATATGAATAGAGTAGAAAAGAGTTGAATAGAGCCAAATAGCACAGAATAGGGCCAAATAGGGCAGAATCAAGCTGAATCGAGCCGAATGGAGACAAACCGAGCCGAATCAAGTCGAATCAACCAGATTCGAGCTGAATGTAGCCTACTGGAGCTGAAACGAGCCAAATAGAGACAAACAAAATGAGCCGAGTTAAATCGAGCCAAATCGCACTTAATTGCATCCTATTGCATCGAATCTCAACGAATTCCATCAAATCCCACCAAAACCCGTTGAATCTCATAGAATCTCACCAAATCCTATCGAATTGTGTCAAATTGGGTCGAATTAAATAGAATTGAATTAAATTGAACAGATTAGAGTAGTGTAGGTTAGGTTAGGCTGGGATTCGGTAGCGTAGTGCACAGAAGAATAGAATAGAGGAGCATAGGGTAGAACAGAAGAGAATACAGAGTAGAATAGAGTAAAGTTGAATACAGTAGAATAGTCAGAGTCAAGTAGTGCAGAATATAGGTGAATAGATCCAATTTGAGCTGAATCAAGGCTAATGGAGTGGAAACGAGACAAATCGCGATGCATTGAATCGATTAGAATATATTAGACTACGGTAGGGTAAAACAGAAAAGGATAGAGTAGAATAGTGTAGAATGGAGTAGAACAGAGTAGAGTGGTATGGAATGGAGTCAAATGGAGCCAAATAGAGAAGAATAAAGTAGAAAAGAGTTGAATAGAGCCGAACAGGGCCGAATAAGGTTGGATCGAGTCTAATTATGCTGAATCGAGCAGAATCGAGCCGAATTGACCTGATTCAAGCCAAATAGAGCTAAATCAAGCTGATTGAAGCCTAATCACATGGAATCGCTTCAAAACGTATTGAATCGAATCGAATAGATTAGAGTAGATGAGGGTAGGGTAGGAGAGGTTAGAATACAACAGAACACAACAGAAAGAATAGAATAGAATTAAGTAGAGTCGAGTACAGTAGAATAGAGTCAAATAGAGTTGAATAGAGCTGAAAAGAGCCGAACAGAGCTGAGTACAGCCAAATCGATCAAATTCGAGGTGAACGCTGAAGAATCATTTCGAATTGCGTTGAAATGTGTCGAATCGAACCAAATAGATTAGTGTAGGGCAAACTAGGTTAGGGTAGGGTAAGGTAGAATAGAATAGAGTAGAATAGAACAGAATAGAAAGAACAAAGTAGAGTAGACTACAGTCAAATAGAGTTGAATACTGCCGAATAGAGCGGAAAAGAGCTGAGTAGAGCCGAATTGAGTCTAATGGAGCAGAAAGGAGCTGAATCGAGCTGTTATGGCCGGAATCAGGTCGAATCGCGTTCAAGTGTGTCCAGTAGAATTGAACAGATTACAGTAGGGTAAGTTAAGGTAGGTTAGGGTAGAATAGAATGCAGTAGAACAGAACAGCATAGAACTGAACAGAACTGAAAGAACAGAACAAGGTTGAGTAGAGTATAGAAGAGTAGAGTACAATAGACTCAAGTATTGCCAAATACAGCCAAATAGAGCCAAAATCAGCCAAAGCAATAGAAATCCAGACGAATCACTCTGAATCCCGTGGAATCCTGCCATATTGCATCAAATCCCATAGAATTGCATTGAATCCCATTGATTCAAGTCAAATCAAATCCAATCGATTAGAATAGACTAGAGTAGGGTAGAGTACAATACAATAGAATAGAGAAGAATAGAGTAGGATGGAGTAGAATGGTGTAGAACGGACTTGAGTGGAGTTGAATCCAGTCAAAAAGAGATAACAGAGTTGAAGAGTCTAATACAGCCAAAAAGAGCTGAATAGAGTGTATTAGAGCCGAATAGAGCCGACTAGAGTGGAATGGAGCTGATTAGAGCTGAATCGAACCGATTTGAGCTGAAGGGGGATGAATGGAGTGCAATGGAGCCATTTTGAGCTGGATCCCATTGAAATGCGTGGAATCGAATCCAGTAGAATGGATTGGAGTAGGGTAGGATAGAATAGAGTAGAATAGAATTGAACACAGTAGAAGAGAATAGAAAGAATACAATAGAATAGAGTAGAAAAGGGTAGAGCAGAACAGAATAGCGTACAGTAGAATAGAACAGAGTCAAAAAGAGTTGAATCAAGCCAAATGGAGATGAAACGAGACAAATTGTGTAGAATCCCATCGAATCAATTACAGCAAATTAGAGTAGGGTAGAGTAAAATAGTGTAGAATGGAGTAGAATACTGTGCAATGGAATCAAATGGAGCCGAATAGAGTCGAATAGTGCCGAAGAGGGCCGAATTGAGCTCAATTGAGCCAAATCGAGCTGAATCCAGTGAATCGAGGCTAATGGAGCTGAATCGAGCCTAATCAAGCTGAATCGACACCATTCGAGCCAAATGGAGCCAAATGGACACGAATCGAACCGATTCGACCTGAATCGGGTCAAAATTCGTGGAATTGAATCAAATAGATTAGAGCAGGGGAGTTTCGGGTATGGTAGGGTAGGGTAGAATAGGGTCAAGTAGAATAGAATAAAACAGAATAGAGTAGAACAGAACAATACAGAACGAATACAGGAAAGAGTAGGCTAGAGTAGAGCAGTGGGGAATAGAGTAGAATAGAATAGATTCCAATAGAGCCAAATCGAGCCGAATCGCGTCAAAATGGGTTGAATCAAATCCAATCAAATGGATTTGAATAGATTAGAGTTGGGTAGCTATTATAGGGTAGGGTAGAATGGAGTAGAATAGAACAGAACATAACAGAAACAACAGAATAGAGAAGAGTAGACTAGAGTATAATAGAGTCGAATACAGCTGAATAGAGCTGAATCGAGATGAAATGAGAGGGATCATGTCAAATTGATTAAATTAGAGTCGTGTAGGGTAAGGTAGAGCAGAATAGAGTAGAATAGTGTAGAATGGTGTAAAATGAATAGAATGGAGTCAAATAGAGGTGAATAGAGTAGCAAAGAGTCAAATAGAGCAGAATAGGACCGAATAAGGCCGAATCAAGCAGAATCAAAGCAATTCAAGGCAAAATGAGCCGAGTGGAGCCTAATTGAGCCAAATAGAGCCAAGTCGATCCGATTCGAGCCGATTCAAGCTTAATCGCATCGAATCGTGTTAAATGCATCAAATCCAATCGAAACATATAGATTAGAGACGGGTAGACGAGGATAGAGTAGAATAGAAGAGATTAGAACAGAATAGAAGGAATAGAATAGAGTGGAAAAGAGTAGGGTCGAATAGAGCCGAATAGGCCGAATAGAGACGAATAGACCTGAATACAGCCGAAAAGAGCCCTATAGTGCCAAAACGCACCTAATCGAGCTGAATCAAGCATAGAATCTGGTCAAATCTCTTCGAATCCCGTCGAATGCCTTCGGAACTCGTCGAATCCCGTCAAATCCTGTCAAATCGCGTCGAACTGAATTGAATTGAATCAAATAGATTAGACTAGGGTAGGTTTGGGTGGGGTGCAGTAGGGTTGGGTAGGGTAGAATAGAATAGAGTACAACAGAATAGGAGAGAACAGAACGGAACAGAATAGAAAGAATACAACAGGATAGAATAGAGTAGAGAAGGATAGAGTCAAATAGTGCAGAACAGAGCCGAATTGAGCCGAATGGAGACAAAACGAGACGAATTGTGTTGAATCAGGTCAAATCAAATAAAATCAATTAGAATAGAGTAGGAAAGGGTAGAATAGAATAGAGAATAGTGTAGAATGGTGTGGAATGGAATAGAATGGAGTAGAATAGAGACGGATAGAGATGAATAGAGTAGAAAAGAGTCGAATAGAGCAGAATAGGGCCGAATAGGGCCAAAGAAGGCCTAATCGAGCAGAATCCAGCAGAATCGACCCAATTAGAGCCAAATCGAGCCGAATGGAGTGAAATGGAGCCAAATCGAGCCGATTCAAAGCAAATCGAGCTGACTCAAGCCTAATCGCCTCGAATCGCGTGGAAATGCGTAGAATGAAATCGAATCAAATAGGTGAGAGGACGGGAGAGGAGGGTAGAATAGAATAGAACAGGACAGAATAGAAAGTATAGAATATAGTACAGTAAGGTAGAGCAGAGAAGAGTAGAGCAGAGTTGAGTCAAATAGAGTTGAATAGGGTTAAATAGTGCAGGATATAGCTGAATAGAGCCAATTCTAGCCGAATCGAGCCAAATGGAAACAAAACGAGACGAATCGTGTCGAATTGCTTCGAATTTCGTCGAATCGAATCCATTAGAATAGATTAGAGTAGTGTAGGGTACGGTAGAATAGAATAGGGTAGAATGGAGTCAAATGCAGTCGAATAGAGACAAATAGAGTAGAAAAGAGTTGAATCGAGCCGAATAGGGCTGATTCAAGCATAATTGTGTCCAATGTCATTGAAATACTTTGAATCAAATTGAATCGAATATATTACAATAGAGCTTAGGGTAGGGTAGTTTATGATAGGGTAGGCAAGAGTAGATGAAAGTAGACTACAGTAGAGTCAGCAAGAGAAGGCTAGAGAAGTAGCATAGACTAGTAAGCTGGACTAGTCAGCTAGACTAGTGGCAAAGACCAGTAGCCTAGATTACTAGCCTTGAATACTACCCTTGGCTTGACAAGTACCCTAAGTTAGTAATCTGTACTACTACTGTTGCTTAACTAGTAGCCTTAATTAGTACCCTTGTATTAACTAGTACTCTTGCCTTCGCTAGTAGTCTTAACTAGTACCCTTGCCTTACTAGTACCTTTAGCTAATAGCCTTCCCTTAACTAATATTCTCAACTAGTAACCTGGCCTCAACTAGTAACCTTACCTTAACTAGCAGTCTTAACTAGTACCCTTCCTTAATTAGTACCCTTGCCTTAATTAGTAGCCTTGACTACTGCCCTTGCCTTAACTAGTAGCCATAACTAGTCCTCTTACCTTAACTAATAGCCTTGCCTTAACTAGATGTCTTAACTAGTACAATTGATTTTACTAGTAACCTTAACTAGTACCCTAGCCTTAACTAGTAGCCCAAACTACCAACCTTGCCTTAAGTAGTACCCTTGCCCCAACTAGTACCCTTAATTAGTGTCCTTATTGAGTACCCCTAAGTGGTAGGGTATGGTGTGGTGGGGTCACGTAGGGTAGGGTAGTATACGCTGGAACAGAGAAAATAGACTAGAACAGCATTGGCCAGGGTAGGTTAGTTTAGTGTAGGGTATGGTAGAGTAGCATAGGATGGAATAGAGGAAATAGAAAGCGAGAATAGAATACAACAGTAGAAAAGAACAGATTAGGATAGGGAAGGGTGGAGTAGGGTTCTGTAGAATAGACTAGTGTAGAATGGAGTAGAATGGTGTGGAATGGAGTCTAATGGAGTCGAACAGAGATGAATAGATTAGAAAAGAGTTGCATAGAGCCAAATAGACCCGAATCGAGCCGAATCGAGTCGAATTGACCACATTCGAGCTGAACGTAGCCGAAGGGAGCTGGAACGAGCCAAATAGAGACAAACAAAATGAACAGAAATAAATCGAGCCAAGTCTCACCTAATCACATCCTATTGCATCGAATCTTGTCGAATTCCATCAAATCCCACCAAAACCCGTCGAATCTCACCAAATCCCGTCGAATTGTGTCAAATCAGGTCGAAATTGAATGGAATCAAATTAAATTGAACCCATTAGAATAGTGTAGGTTAGGCTGGGATTTGGTAGGGTAGTGCACAGAAGAATAGAATAGAGTAGCATAGAGTAGAAGAGAAGAGAATACAAAGAGTAGAATGGAGTAGAGTTGAGTAGAGAAGAATAGTCAGAGCCGAGTAGTGCAGAATAGAGATGAATAGATCCAATTCGAGCTGAATCGAGTCGAATGGAGAGGAAACGAGACAAATCACATTGAAGCAAGTCGTTTAGAATAGATTAGAGTAGGGTAGGGTAGAACAGAATAGGATACAATAGAATAGTGTAGAATGGAGTCGAACAGAGTAGAATGGTGTGGAATGGAGTCGAATGGAGCCAAATAGAGATGAATAAAGTAGAAGAGTTGAATAGAGCCGAACGGAGCTGAATAAGGTTGAATCAAGCCTAATTATGCTGAATCGAGCTGAATTGACCTGATTGAAGCCAAATAGAGCTAAATCAAGCCGATTCATGCCTAATCACATGGAATCGCGTCAAAATGCCTTGAATCAAATTGAATAGATTAGAGTAGAGGAGGGTAGGGTAGGAGAGGTTAGAACACAACAAAACAGAACACAATAGAAATAGAATAGAATTAAGTAGAGCCAAGTACAGTAGAATAGAGTCAAATCAAGATGAATAGAGCCGAAAAGAGCTGAACAGAGCTGAATACAGCCGAATCGAGCAAATTCGAGGTGAATCGAGACGAATTATGACAAATCGCATATAATTGTGTCGAATCGTATCAAAGAGATTAGTGTAGGGCAGGTAAGGTTAGGGTAGGGTAGGGTAGAATAGAATAGAGGAGACTAGAACAGAACAGAAAGGATAGAGTAGGGTAGACTACAGTCAAATAGAGTTGAATACTGCCGAAAAGAGCTGAATAGAGTGGAAAAGGGCTGAGTAGAACCGAATCGAGTTTAATGGCCAAAAAGGATCTGAATCGAGCAGATACAGCACGAATCAGGTCAAATCCCGTTCGAGTGTTTTGAATAGAAAAGAATAGATTACAGTAGGGTAAGTTAGGGTAGGGTAGAATAGAATGCAGTAGAACAGAACAGGATAGAACAGAACAGGAAGAATAGAATACGGTCGAGTAGAATATAGAAGAGTAGAGTAGAACAGTTCGAATATTGCCGAATACAGCCAAATAGAGCCAAAAAGAGCCGAAGCAATAGAAATCAAGATGAATCAGGCCGAAACCCACGGAATCATGCCATATCGCGTCAAATCCCGTTGAATTGCATTGAATCACATCGATTCAAGTCAAATCCAATCCAATCCATTAGAATAGACTAGATTTTTTTTAGAGTAGGGTAAAGTACAATAAAATAGAATAGAGAAGCATAGAGTAGGATGGATTAGAATGGTGTAGAATGGAGTTGAACAGAGTCGATAAGGGATAATAGATTTGAGTAGAGTCTAATAGAGCCAAATAGAGCTGAATAGAGCCTATTAGAGACGAACAGAGCCGACTAGAATGCAATGGAGCCGATTTGAGCCGAATCCCATTGAAATGCATGGAATCGAATCCAGTAGAATAGATTAGAGTAGGGCAGGATAGAATAGAGTAGAATAAAATTGAACACAGTAGAAGAGAATAGAAAGAATACAATAAAATAGAGTAGGAAAGGGTAGAGCAGAGCAGAATAGTGTAGAGTAGAGTAGAACAGAGTCGAATTGAGCCAAATGGAGAGGAAATGAGACAAATGACATCGAATCCCATCGAATCGATTACAGTAAATTAGAGTAGGGTAGATTAGAATAGTGTAGAATGGTGTGCAATGGAATCGAATGGAGTCGAATAGCATAGAAAAGAGCCGAATAGAGCCGAACAGGGCCGAGGAAGGTTGAATCGAGCTGAAATGAGCCAAAAGCAGCCAAATCCAGTGAATCGAGCCTAATGCAGCCAAATCAAGCCTAATCAAGCTGAATCGACACTACTCGAGCCAAATGGAGTTGAATGGACACGAATCAAATGGATTCGACCCAAATCTCATCAAAATTCGTTGAATCGAATTGAATAGATTAGAGTAGGGGAGATTCAGGTAGGGTAGGGTAGGGTGGAGTAGAGTAGAACACAACAGAAGAGAAACAGTACAATAGAACAGAAAGAGTAGACTAGAGTATAATAGAGTAGAGTTGAACAGAGCTGAATAGAGCCGAATCGAGATGAAATGACAGGGATCGTGTCAAATCGATTATACTAACTTAGAGTGGTGTAGGGTTGGGTAGAGCAGAATAGAGTCGAATAGTGTATTATGGTGTGGAATGAATACAATGGAGTAGAACGGAGTCAAATAGAGGAGAATAGAGTAGAAAAGAGTCGAATAGAGCAGAATAGGGCCAAATAAGGCCGAATTGAGCAGAATCGAAGCAATTGAAGCCAACACGAGCCAAATGGAGCATAATTGAGCCGAATAGAGCCAAATCTATCCGAATCGAGCCGATTCAAGCTTAATCACGTCGAATCGCGGTAATGCGTCAAATCCAATCGAAACGTATAGATTAGAGAAGGGGAGGGTAGAATAGAATAGAGTAGAATAGAAGAGATTAGAACAGAATAGAAGGAATAGAATAGAATAGAGTGGAAAAGAGTAGACGTCAAATAGAGTCGAATAGAGACGAATACAGCTGAATGGAGCTGAATACAGCCGAAAAAAGCCGTATTGTGCCGAATCGCACCTAATCAATCTGAATCAAGGAGAATCGCACCGATTGTCACTGAATAGCGTCGAATCACATCGAATCACGTACAGTCATATCATTTTGAGTCAAACCTGGTCGAATTGCATCATATTGTGTCGAATTGCAACGAATGTCATCGAATCACGGCAAATCGCATCGTATCACGTCGAATAACTTCGAATTGTGTCAAATCTCATAAAATTCTGCTGAATCACGTCAAATCGCATGGAATCTCATTAAAACTCCTCGAATCCCATCAAATACCTTCCAATCTCGTTGAATCCCGTCGATTCCCGTCAAATCGTGTGGAACTGAATCGAATTGAATCAAATAGATTAAAGTAGGGTAGGTTTGGGTGGGGTGCAGTAGGATTGGGTAGGGTAGAATGGAATAGAGTACAACAGAATAGGAGAGAACAGAACAGAATAGAAAGAATACAACAAAATAGAATACAGTAGAAAAGAGTCAAATGGTGCAGAACATAGCTGAATTGAGCTGAATGGAGACGAAACGCATTGAATTGCTTTGATTCGTTTCAAATCAAATCGAATCAATTAGAATAGATTAGGGTAGGGAAGGGTAGAATAGAATAGAGGAGAATAGTGTAGAATGGTGTGGAATGGAATAGAATGGAGTCAAATAGAGACGGATAGAGACGAATAGAGTAGAAAAGAGCCGAATAGAACAGAATAGGGGCAAAGAAGGCCTAATCGAGCAGAATCCAGCAGAATCGATGCAATTCAAGCCAAATCAAGCCGAATGGAGTGAAATGGAGCCAAATCTAGCCGAATTGAACCAAATCGAGCTGATTCAGGCTTAATCGCGTCGAATCTTGTGGAGATGCATCAAATCGAATTGAATCAAATAGATGAGATAAGGGTAGGGGAGGGGCGGGGAGGGTAGAATAGAATCTAATAAAACAGTACAGAATAGAAAGAATAAGAGTATAGTACAGTAGGGTAGAGCAGAGGAGTAGAGAAGAGTAGAATAGGATTAAGTGGAATAGAGTCGAATAGAGTGAAATACTGCAGGATATAGCTGAATAGAGCCAGTTCTACCTGAATTGAGCCATATGAAAACAAAACGAGACGAATCGTGTCAAATTGCTTCGAATTGTGTCGAATCGAATCCACTAGAATAGATTAGAGTAGGGTAGGGTAGAACAGAATAGAGCAGAATGGAGTCAAATGGAGTCGAATAGAGACAAATAGATTAGAAAAGAGTCAAATCGAGCCGAATAGGGCCAAATAAGGATGAACAGAGCCAAATCGATTCGAAACGAGCTGAATCAAAGCGATTCTAGCCAAATCGAGCTGAATCGAGCTGATGACGCTGAATCGAGCCGATTCAAGTATAATTGCGTCTAATCGTATAGAAATGCTTTGAATAGAATCAAATCGATTAGAATAGAAGAGGTTAGGGAAGGGTAGTTTATGATAGGGTAGACTAGGGTAGACGAAAGTAGACTGCAGTAGAGTAGACAAGAGAAGGCTGAAGTAATAGCCTAGACTAGTAACCTGGACTAGTCAGCTAGACTAGTGGCATAGATCAGTAGCCTAGACAACTAGCCTTGAATAGTACCCTTGCCTTGAAAGGTACCCTAAATTAGTAACCTGAACTAGTACCCTTGCCTTAACCAGTAATCTTAACTAGTACCCTTACATTACTAGTACCCTTAACTAGTGGCCTTTACAAGTAGCATGAACTAGTACCCTTGTCTTAACTAGTACCCTTAAGTAGTAGCCTTGCCTTAACAACTAGCCTTAACTAGTACTCTTGCCTTAACAAGTAGACTTAACTAGTACACTTGCCTTAACGAGTACCCTCGCCTTAACTAATAGCCTTAACTAGTACTCCTGCCTTAACTAGCTGACTTAACTAGTACCCTTGAACTAACTAGTAGCCTTGCCTTGACTAGTAGGCTTAACTAGTAGCCTTGCCTTACTAGTACCTTTAACTAGTAACCTTGCCTTTACTAGTATCCTTAACTACTACCCTGGCCTGGTCAAAATGCATTGAATCTAATTGAATAGAGTAGAGGAGGGTAGGGTAGGAGAGGTTAGAATAGAACAAAACAAAGCACAATAGATAGAATAGAATAGAATTAAATAGAGTCGAGCATAATAAGATAGAGTCAAATAGAATTGAATAGAACCAGAAAAAGGCGTACAGAGCTGAATGCAGCTGAATCAACCAAATTCGAGGTGAATCGAGACGAATCGTGTCAAATTGCATTGAATTGTGTCGAATCGAATCAAATATATGAGTGTAGGACAGGTAAGGTTAGGGTAGGGTAGGGTAGAATAGAATAGAGTAGAATAGAACAGAACAGAAAGAATAGAGAAGAATAGACTAGACTAGAGTCAAATAGAGTCGAATACTGCTGAAAAGAGCCGAATAGAGAGGAAAAGGGCCAAATAGAACCGAATCGAGTTTAATGGCACAAAAAGGAGCTGAATCGAGCTGATATGACCTGAATCAGGTTGAATCCCATTCAAGTGTGTTGAATAGAATAGAACAGATTACAGTAGGGTAACTTAGGGTAGGGTAGGGTAGAATAGAATGCAGTAGAACAGAACAGGATAGAATAGAACAGAACAAAGAATAGAATAGGGTCAAGTAGTGTAGAGTATAGAATAGAGTTGACTATTGCCTAATAGAGCCAAATACAGCCAAATAGAACCAAAAAAAGCAAAAGCGATAGAAATCAAGAAGAATCGCACTGAATCCTGTGGAATCGTGCCATATCGCATCAAATCCCGTCGAATTGCATTGAATCCTATCGATTCAAGTCAAATCAAATCCAATCGATTAGAATAGACTAGAAAAGGGTAGAGTACAAGACAATAGAATACAGAAGAATAGGGTCGGATGGAGAAGCATGGTGTGGAATGGAGCTGAAAAGAGATAATAGAGTTGAGTAGTCTAATAGAGCCGAATAGAGGTGAACAGAGCATATTAGAGCTGAATAGAGCTGACTAGAGCCAAATGGAGCCGACTAGAGATGAATCGAACTGATTTGAGCTGAAGGGGGATGCATGGAGTGCAATGGAGCCAATTTGAGCCGAATCCCATCAAAGTACGTGGAGTCAAAACCAGTAGAATAGATTAGAGTAAGGTAGGATAAAAAAGAGTAGAATAGAATTGAACATAGAGGAAGAGAATAGAAAGAATACAACAGAATAGAGTAGAAAAAGGTAGAGCAGAGCAGAATAGTGTAGAGTAGAGTAGAACAGAGTCAAATAGAGTCGAATTGAGCCAAATGGAGACGAAATGAGACAAATAGCGTCGAATCCCATCAAATAAATTACAGTAGAGTAGGGTGGAGTAGAATAGTGAAGAATGGAGTAGAATGGTGTGCAATGGAATTGAATGGGGTCAAATAGAGTAGGAAAGAGCCGAATAGAGACGAATAGGGCCAAAGAGAGCTGAATTGAGCTGAATTGAGCCAAATCGAGCCGAATCCAGCAAATCGATCCTAATGGAGCCGAGTCGAGCCTAATCAAGCTGAATCGACACTATTCGAGCGAAATGGAACTGAATGGACACGAATCGAACCTATTTGACCCAAATCGCGTCACAATTTGTTGAATCGAATTGAGTAGATTAGAGTAGGGGAGGTTCAGGTATGATAGGGTAGGGTGGAATAGGCTAGAGTAGCATAGAATAAAACAGAATAGAATAGAATAGAACAGAACAATACAGAACGAATACAGAAAAGAGTAGGCTAGAGTAGAGTAGAGGGGAATAGAGTAGAGTAGAATAGATTTGAACAGAGCCAAATAGAGCCGAATCAAGCCGAATCATGTCAAAATGGGTTGAGTCAAATCCAATCAAATGGATTAGAATAGATCAGAGTTGGGTAGTATAGGGTAGGGTAGAATAGAGTAGAATAGAACAGAACAGAATAGAAACAATAGAATAGAGAGGAGTAGAATAGAGTATAATAGAAAAAAAATATAGAGCCGAATGGAGATGAAATGAGAGGAATCGCATCAAATCCATTAGAGTACATTAGAGAGGTGTAGGGTAGGGTAGAGCAGAATAGTGTAGAATTGTGGGGAATGAAAGGAATGGAGTAGAATGGAGTCAAATAGAGACGAATAGAGTAGAAGAGTCGAATAGAGCAGAATAGGGCCAAATAAGGCCAAATCGAGCAGAATCGAAGCAATTGAGGCCAAAACGAGCCAAATGAAGCCTAATTGAGCCAATAGATCCAAATAGGTCTGAATTGAGCAGATTCAAGCTTAATCGTGTTGAATCACATTAAATGTGTCAAATCCAATCGAAACGTATGGATTAGAGTAGGGGAGGGGAGGGTAGAATAGAATAGAAGAGATTAGAACAGATTAGAAGGAATAGAATAGATTGGAAAAGAGTAGGTTCGAATAGAGCTTAACAGGCCGAATAGAGACGAATAGAGGTGAATGGAGCTGAATACAGCCGAAAAAGAGCCGTATAGTGCCGAATCGCACCTAATCAATCTGAATCAAGGAGAATCGCACCGATTGTCACTGAATAGCGTCGAATCACATCGAATCATGTTGAGTCACATCCAATGATATCATTTTGCATCAAACCGGGTTGAATCGCTTCATATTGCGTCAAATTGCGTCGAATGTCATCGAATCAAGGCGAATCGCGTTGTATCATGTGACATAAATTCGAATTGCGTCAAATCTCATAGAATTCTGCTGAATCACGTCGAATCATATGGAATCTCGTCAAATCTTTTTGAATCCCGTGGGATGCTTCGGACCTCGTCAAATCCCGTCGAATCCTCTCAAATCGCGTCGAACTGAATCGAATTGAATCAAATAAAGTAGGGTAGGTTTGGGTGGGGTGCAGTAGGGTTGGGTAGGGTTGAATAGAATAGAGTACAACAGAATAGGAGAGAACTGAACAGAACAGAAAGAAAGAATACAACAGAATAGAATAGAGTAGAAAAGAGTCAAATAGTGCAGAACCTAGCCAAATTGAGCCGAATGGAGACAAAACAAGACGAATCGCATTGAATCCCTTCAAATCGGGTCAAATGAAATTGAATCAATTAGAATAGATTGGGATAGGGATGGGTAGAATAGAATAGAGGAGAATAGTGTAGAATGGTGTGGAATGGAATAGAATGGAGTCGAATAGAGACGAATAGAGTAGAAAAGAATCGAATAGAGCAGAATAGGGCCGAATAAGGCCGAATCGAGCAGAATCAAGGCGATTCAAGCCAAAACGAGGTGAATGGATCCTAAATGAGCCGAATAGAGCCAAATCCATGCGAATCGAGCCGATTCAAGCTTAATCACGTCGAATCGCGTTAAATAGGTCAAGTCCAATCGAAAAGTATAGATTAGAGTAGGTGTTGGGAGGGTAAAATAGAACAGAGTAGAGTAAGATAGAAGAGATTAGAACAGAAGGAATAGAATAGAGGGGAAAAGAGTAGAGTCGAATAGAGCTGAATAGGCCAAATAGAGACGAATAGAGCTGAAGGGATCAGAATACAGCCAAAAAGAGCCATATAGTGCTGAATCGCACCTAACTGAGCTGAATCAAGCAGAATCGCACTGACTGTCACCGAATAGTGTCTAATCACATCGAATCACGTCAAATCGAGTCAAGTCACATAGTTTTGCATCAAACAAGGTCAGATTGCTTCATTTCGTGTTGAATCCCATTTTATCAGGTCGAATAACTTCGAATTGCATCAAATCTCATAGAATCCTACTGAATCACATTGAATCGCATGGAATCTCGTCAAATCTGTTCAAATCCCTTCAAATGCCTTCGGATCTCATCGAATCGAGTCGAATCCTCTCAAATCACGTCGAATTGAATCGAATTGAATCAAATAGATTAAAGCAGGGTAGATTTGGGTGGGGTGCAGTAGGTTTGGGTAGGGTAGAATAGAAGAGAGTACAACAGCATAGGAGAGACAGAATAGAAGAATACAACAGAATAGAATAGAGTAGAAAAGAGTCAAATAGTGCAGAATATAGCCAAATTGAGCCGAATGGAGACAAAAGAAGACGAATTGCATCGAATCGCTTCTAACTGGCTCAAATCAAATCGAATGGATTAGAATAGATTAGGATAGGGAAGGGTAGAATAGAATAGAGAATAGTGTAGAATGGTGTGGAATGGAGTTGAATGGAGTCCAGTAGAGACAGATGGAGATGAATAGAGTAGAAAAGAGTCGAATAGAGCAGAATAGGGCCAAATAGTGTCAAATTTGGCCTTATCGAGCAGAATCCAGTAGAATCGATGCAATTCAAGCCAAATCGAGCCGAATGGAGCCGATTCGAACCGAATCGAGCTGATTCAAGCCTAATCGCGTTGAATCGCGTGGAAATGCGTCAAATCGAATCTATTCAAATAGACTAGAGAAGGGTAGGCTAGGGGCAGGGAGGGTAGACTAGAATAGAACAGAACAGTACAGAATTGAAAGAATAGAATATAGTACAGTAGGGTAAAAAGAGCAAAGTAGAGAAGAGTAGAGTAGAATTGAGAAGAAGAGAGTCAAATAGTGCAGGATATAGCCGAATAGAGCCAATTCTAGCTGAATCGAGCCAAATGGAAACAAAACGAGATGAATCGCGTCGAATTGCTTTGAATCGTGTCCAATCGAATCGATTAGCATAGATTAGATTAGAGTAGGGTAGAACAGAATAGAGTAGAATAGTGTAGAATGGAGTCAAAAAGAGACAAATAGAGTAGAAAAGAGTCGAATCGAGCCAAATAGGGCTGAATAAGGCTGAACCGAGCCAAATCGAGTTGAAACGAGCAGAATCGAAGCAATTCGAACCAAATCGAGCTGAATCGAGCTGATGTTGCTGAATCGAGCCGATTCAAGCATAATCACGACCAATCACATCAAAATGCTTTGAATCGAATCAATTGGAATAGAATAGGTTAGGGTAGGGTAGTTTATGATAGGGTAGACGAAAGTAGACTACAGTAGAGTACACAAGGCTAGAGTAGTAGCCTAGACTAGTAAGCTGGGCCAGTCAGCTAGACTAGTGGCATAAATCAGTAGCCTAGACAACTAGCCTTGAGTAGTACCATTGCTTTGACAAGTACCCTAAATCAGTAATCCAAACTAGTACCCTTACCTTAACTAGTAGAATGAATTAGTACCCTTGCCTTAACTAGTAGTCTTAACTAGTACCCTTGCCTTAACTAGTTCCCTAGCATTAACTAGTACTCTTAACTAGTAATGTCAACTAGTACCCCTGCCTTAACCAGTACCCTCAACAAGTACCCATGCCTGAACTAGTACCCTGAAGTAGTATCCTGGCCTTAACTAGTACCCTTAAATAATACACTTACATAACTAGTACTCTTAAGTAGTACCCTGGCCTTAACTTAACTAGTAGCCTGAACTAGTACCCTTGCCTTAAGTAGTCCCCTCGTCCAAGCTAGTACCCTAATTAGTACCGTTATTGAGTACCCCTAAGTAGTAGGGTACGGTACAGTGGGGTAGCATAGGGTAGGGTAGCATACGGTGGAACAGAGGAAATAGAAGAAAATAGAATAGAACAGCATAGGTCAGTTTAGTGTAGGGTATGGTAGACTAGCATAGGATGGAATAGAGAAAATAGAAAACGAGAATAGAATAGAACAGAATAGAAAAGAACAGACTAGATTAGGATAGGGAAGGGTGGGGTAGGGTTCTGCAGGATAGTATAGTGTAGAATGGAGTAGAATGGTGTGGAATCGAGTCGAATGGAGTCGAACAGAGATGAACAGAGTAGAAAAGAGCTGAATAGCGCCAAATAGGACCAAATACAGCCAAACCGAGCCGAATAGACCCAAATCAAACCAAATTGAGCCGAATCGTGTCAGTAGAACTGCCTCATGTGGCTTCCTAGGAGCAGTTGGTGGATTTGAACCACTGACCTTTTGGTTAGCAGCTGAGCTCTTAACCACTGTGCCATCAGGGCACCAATAATGTACCCAAGCCTTTATTAATGCATAAATGTGTGCCAGTGGAATTTTTAATGAAAATTATTGTGAATTTTTGTTCACGGAGCTATTCTATTAGACAAATGCAAATGCTCTTTCAGATATGTTCATTGAAACTTTATCATGACCCACATGAACATTTTCTTTTGCTGTAATTCTGAATTTAATTGGTTTAATACTATGGTCTAGCACTCATGATGTAATGGATTCTGTACTAATTCTTTGTACACAAAACAATAGAATACTAAAAATAATTACTGTCTATGAATTCCACAAGAGTTTTGTTTACAGACACATTGTGAATTGTTTCTTCTGTATCATTAACCTAAAAGGTAATAGGAATGAATTTTGCAATAAAATACTTGTATCTTCCAAACCCATAATTTTTCTTTGCTTTCTCAATGTCATTGGAGACCTTGCTCACATTAAAATCCAGGAACATTTAATAACAAATGTAAGCCTTGTTGGATCTCTTTCTCTTTCTAATCAGCACACAGGGGGCTTTTACAGAGATATTTTTCTGACGTCTCTTCAAATGTGTTCATCCTAACAGCCTAGTAATTAAGCTATTTACACAGAATCAATAACAGTATTTTTTAAACAGATTTTCTGATTCTCTCTTGAATACACCACAGTAGATTTATCTCTGCCTAACAAAAAGGATAGTAAACAAAGAGGATATTTACCAACATGAACAGTGACTATACACATGGACTTCACCAGATGGAATACACAGGAATCAAATTGACTACATCTGTGGAAAAAGATGATGAAAAAGCTTGATATCATCAGTCAGAACAAGGCCAGGGGCTGAGTCTGGAACGGACCATCAATTGCTCTTAAGCAAGTTCAAGTTGAAACTGAAGAAAATCAGAGAAAATCCACAAGAGCCAAAATATGACCTTGAGTATATCCCACCCGAATTTACAGACCACCTGAAGAATAGATTTGATGCGATGAACACTAACGACCAAAGGACAGATGAGTTGTGGAATCACATGAAGGATATCATATGTGAAGAAAGCAAGAGGTCATTGAAAAACAGGCAAGAAAGAAAAGACCAAGATGGATGTCAGAGGAGACTCTGAAACTTGCGCTCAAACAACGAGCAGCTAAAGCAAAAGGAAGAAATGACAAAGTAAAAGAACTGAACAGAAGACTTCAAAGGGCGGCTTGTAGAAAGAGCTGGAGATAGAAAGCTAAAAGGGATGGACACGCTCAGCATTACTCCAGCTGAAAGAACTGAAGAAAAAAGTCAAGCTTCGTGTTGCAGTAGTGAAGGATTCTATGGGGAAAATATTAAGCAATGCAGGAAGCATCAAAAGAAGATGGAAGGAATACACAGAGTCATTACACCAAAAAGAATTAGTCGGGGGGCAACCATTTCAAGAGGTAGCAAATGATCGGGAACCGATGGTACTGAAGGAAGATATCCAAGCTGTACTGAAGTCACTGAGGAAAAACAAGGCTTCAGGAATAGACGGACTATCAATTGAGATGTTTCAGCAAATGGATGCAGCACTGGAAGTGCTCACTCATCTATGCCAAGAAATTTGGAAGAGAGTTTCCTGGCCAACTGACTGGAAGAGATCCATATTTATGCCTATTCCCAAGAAAGGGGATCCAACCTAATGAGGAAATTATCAAACAATACCATTAATATCACATGTAAGCAAAATTTTGCTGAAGATCATTCAAAAGTGGCTGAAGCAATATATTGACACAGAACTGCCAGAAATTCAGGCCAGATTCAGAAGAGGACGTGGAACCAGGGATATCATTGCTGATGTCAGATGGATCCTGGCTGAAACCAAAGAATATCAGAAAGACGTTTACCTGTGTTTTATGGACTATGAGAAGGCATTCAACTGTGTGGATCATAACAAATTATGGATAACATCATGAAGAATAGGAATTCCAGAACACTTAAGCGTGCTCATGAGGAACCTGTACATAGACCAAGAGACAGTTGTTTGGACAGAACAAGGGGATACTGAATGGTTTAAAGTCAGGAAGGTGTGCGTCAGGTTTGCATCCTTTCACCATACCTTTTCAATCTGTATGCTGAGAAGCTGGACTATATGAAGAAGAACGGGGCATCACGATTAGAAGATGACTCCTTAACACCCTGAATTACGCAGATGACACAACCTTGCTTGCTGAAAGTAAAGAGGAACTGAAGAACTTACTGATGAAGATCAAAGACCTTCAAGATGGATTACACCTCAAAATAAAGGAGACAGAAAATCCTTGCAACTGGACCAATAAACCACACTCTGAAATATGAAGAAAGGGTTGAAGTTGTCAAGGATTTCATTTTACTTGGATACACAATCAACACCCATGGAAACAGTAGTCAAAGAATCAAAAGCTGCATTGCATTGGGCAGATCTGCTGCAAATGACCTCTTTAAAGTGTTGAAAAGCAAAGATGTCACCTTGAAGACTAAGGTGCACCTGACCTAAGCCATGGTATTTTCAGCCACTTCTTATGTGTTTGAAAGCTGGACAGCGAATTAGAAGAGTGAAACAGAATTGATGCCTTTGAATTGTGTTGGCAAAGAATATTGAATATACCATGGACTGTCAAAACAATGAACAAATTTGTCTTGGAAGAAGTACAACCAGAATGCTCCTTAGAAGCAACGCTGTCAAGACTGCATTTTACATACTTTGGACATGTCAGGAGGGATCAGTCCCTGGAGGACATCATGCTTGGTAAAGTACAGGGTCAGTGGAAAAGAGGAAGACTCTTAATGAGATCTATTGCCACAGTGGCTGCAACAAGGGCCTCAAGCATAACAATGATTGTAAGGATGGTACAGGACTAGGCAGTGTTTTTTTTTCTGTGGTACATAGGCTCACTATGAGTCAGAACTGACTCATCAGCACCAAACAACAACAATCCTATATGGGGTTTGTTGAACTTCTCAGATAGTTAGATTTCATCTTTCATACTAAGAAAGTTTTCAGTCAGCAAATCTTGAATGATCTTCTGTGTTTTCCATTTTCTCCCCCTATTCTGGAATTCCAATCACTCACAAAATTTTGCTCTTGATTGTATCCCACATCGTTCTCATGGTTTCTTCATTTTTCTTCATTCTTTTCTCTGACTTTTCTCAAATTGGCATCCAAAGATTTGTTTTCAGTTTCTCTGATCCTGACTTCCATTGTTTCAAACCTGCTCCTCAAACATTTTATGATACTGTCATTTCTGAAATCTTGTTGATTATCATTTTGATTTGTAATTGCTGTTTTTGTAAGATTTCTAATTACTAATTTTGAAATTTTATTCTGTATTATTTTTTATGAACTCTCTTATTGATTTGTCTGTGTTTTCTTTGACTTTGGCTATATATTGGTTAGTTTTGTCTGCATTTTCCTTGATCTCTTTCACCAGATGGGTAGTGTTGTGGTTTCTGTTGCAGGCAGGGAGGGGCCTGGGCTCCTAACCGGGTCTCCTTGGGGCTGTGGTGGACAGCACAAGGGGCACAGAGCCAGTGAGGAAGAGTCTGGAATCCTGCTTGTGTACTCTCTGGGGTGAGGCTGGTGGCAGTAGATGTCTGGAGCTGTCAGGGAAGGGCCTGAGGTTCATGTCTAGTCCCCTTGGGGCCACAGTGGGTGGCAGGAGTCATCTGGAGCCTACAGGAAAGGGCCAGTGGTTTGGGCCAGGTCCCACTGGGGCCACAGCCAGAAGGTGGAAGAGGTGGGGGGCAAAGGCAGGGGCAGAGGATGCCAAATGGAGGAGGGCAACAGGGTGGGTTGGTACTGTGGTTCCTGGCATTTGGGGTTGCCAGGATGGGGTGGTTATAGCTGCTGTTCCCCAGAGGGGTGGGGAGTGTAGGATTGCTCCCCTGTAGTTTCCACTGGAAAGATTTTGGTCTCCTCCTTGAGTTGCAGGCAGCAATGTGATCTTACTTAGCCCTGGGTATGCCTGTGTTGTGCCTCTATCTCTTATTGGGAATCCTGTGGAGGTGCCTTTCTGTATGCGGGGTTGTTGGTTTTATTCCAAGATGGCCACGCTGAGTCATGCCGTTTGGCAAGAGAATCTCCACTCTGTATCTCTATTCCTGCTCCGTTTTATATCAGTTTCTTGTTCTCAGTAACTTCCATCTAATACTTTAACCCATCATTTAAGGTTCAGGGATCCACGATTGATGTCTGTATATGTTTTACTTGTTTTGTCATGTCTTTGTTGCAGCGGGATGGCTTAGTGCATCTGACTACTCTTCCATCTTGGCTTCCACTCCAATGTATATTTTCCTAATTACTTGATCTTCCCAATGGATTAACACTTTTATAATTTTTAAATGTTCTTTTTGTCTGGTAACTTTTTTTACTCAAAGTCTAATATGTCAGATATTAGTATAGCTAATTCAGCTTTCCTCTGATACTGCTCGCTTGGTGTCTTAGTTTCCTAGGGCTTCCATAACACATTAATATATTCTCTCACAATTTTGGAGGTTAGAGGTCCAAATTTAGGGTACTGGCAGGGCTATTATCTTTCTCTTTTTGTTCTGGGGGAATATCCTCCTCTCTCTTCTGGCTTCTTGTAGCCCCTGGCTTTTTTTGACAGTCCTTGGATACATGTAGGTTCATTGGCCTCTATCTTCACATGGTGTCTCTGTTGCCTATGTGAGTCTCTACATTTCCCTGTCTGTTCTCTCCTTTTATAACACTTCCGTCAGAAGTTATTAGGATCAGAACCTACCTCACTCTGATATTATCTTGAAAGAATAACCCTATTTCCCCAAACAAGGTTACACTGACAGGCATAAGGGATAAGACTTCATCACTTGCAGTGACACTTTCAATTCACAGCAGAGGGCTTATGTTTCACCGTTCTTTATTTTCACCCGATTTGTGTCTTCAAATCTTAAGTGTGTCTGTTGTAGACTGATGCTTATTTGTATCATGTTTCCTTTTTCATGCATTTTCCAACTTCTGCCTTTCAATTGAGTTGTTTCACTATTTAAATTTAATTTAAATAGATGACTTCTGTTTTCCTTCTTGCAATTTATTTTCTATAGGTCTTATGTCATTTTTAATTGGTCTATTTCTTGATTCCAGGCCTCTATTGTGTTAAATCAATAATTTCTAGTGTAATTTTAAAATTTCCTGTTGTATATTTTCCAATATATATTTTATATTATTTTCTTAACAAATCTGTGAAGATTATACTTAGCATCTTAGAACAAATTCAAATTAATAATCTTACTTTCAATAATATTTAATAAATCTCTGTCCCATTTATTCTTTGTAAAAATATTGTCACACAAATTACTTCTTTATATGTTAAAAGCAAGGATTTTCTTTTCTCTGCTTATTGGAAAGATTTTAGTGCAAGAAGTTAAAAGGTCTAGTTTTTTTTTTTAAGGAACTAATTGAGGAAACAAACTCAGTGTGCATGGAGGTTCTCAGGGCCTTGAATATAATCACATAACGTCACACTCTTCTCTCTGCCAAGGAAAAGTAGATGACCCACAATGCTTCCTTTGAAAATTTGTAAAACAAATTTCAACACAAATCTGAACTAAATGATATCTATTCAGGCCCATATATATAATAGTTATACCATCAAACATCTAGTGAATTCTTCACTCATGTGTCTGTTATGCCAAATTATATCCAGTTTGGAACCTCATATGTTTTGCAGGTGATTTTTTAAAAATCTGACAGTATATTAATAAAGCTGTCTCTTTTAAAAGACATTAAAAACTTGAGTGTTTATGTGCAGAAGGAGAAAGTAGGTTAGGCCCAAGAACAAACATTTTATAACTTTCTTTCACTTATTCCAGATATGCAAATGTTCAATAGTTTCCCTCAGTTTGTTCTCCTAAACATCTCTTGAGTTCACTCCCTGAGATTTTGATTCACTGCCACTATTGTGTTTTAAACATTTGGAATATCTTATTGAGCGTAAAGCGTTGGCCCTCCAACTTGCCTTTCTAAACACACACGTCTCAAAATCTAACCTCAGGACGTTTGGCAGAGAAATCTTTATGAAGTAAATATCTGATCACGTAAATGCTTATACCAAAAAAAGAAAATCCTATATGAAACATCTGCTACAGAATCACCTACAGTTCACGTTTCTAAACTATTCAATGTGATTTGAAAAGTTATTTTAGGTATGACACATAGAATTTTTACCTCAATAATCTAATCACACTAAATTTTTGTGGTTAAGTACTATGGCTGGTAATCAAGAGGTCGGCAGTTCGAATCTGCCAAGTGCTCCTTGGAAACTCTATCGGGCAGTTCTACTCTGCCCTAGAGGGTCGCTATGAGTCGGAATCGACTAGACGGCAGTGAGTTTGGTTTTGGTTCAGACCTACCAGACTAGGTGCCAGTGCATTTTCAGTGCATATAAACTTTTTTTGTAGATTAAATCTCAACACAGAGAAAAAAAAATCTTAAAACTGGACAAATAAGCAATATCATGATAAAAGGAGAAAATGTTGAAGTTGCTGATGATTTCATTTTAATTGGATTCACAACCAACACCCATGAAAACAGCAGTCAGGAAATCAAGTGATGCAAAAAGCTGCCAACCAAGAATAATATATCCTGCAAAACTCTCACTCAAATATGATGGCAAAATTAGGACATTTCCAGATAAATAGCAATGAAAGGAATATGGAAAAACCAGACCAAACTTACAAGAATTATTAAAGGGAGTCCTTCAGTTAGAAAACAAACAATATTGGACAACAACCTGAATCTAGCACTTAAGACAGCCTCCGCCAGATACCAACCAAGCAAAACAGGAATAGAGGGATATTCCTTGATGTAATAAATTGCATTCATACAAATCCAACAGCCAACATCATTCTTAACAGAGAGAGGATGAAAACATCCCCCCTCCCCTGAAAACAAGAAGACCAATCTTATTTAACATTGTGCTGGAAGTCTTAGCTAGAGCAATAAGGCAAGAAAAAGAAGTAAAGGACATCCAAGTTGGTAAGGAAGAAGTAAAATTACTATACATGAAGAACCCAAATGCCTACACAAGAAAACTGCTGGAACTAACGGAAAGATTCAGCAGAGTAGCAGGATAAAAGATCCACCCACCAACCACTGCCTTCGAGTCGATAAAAGATACACATAGAAAAATCAGTCAGATTCCTATACATCATAAAGAGAAAAACAAAAAGAAAATCAGGAAAGCAACACCATTTATCATAGCAACTAAAGACAAACAAACAAACAAAACAAGATACTTAGGAATAAATCTAAACAGAGACATAAAGGGCCTATACAAAGAAAGACTCAAAACACTATGTCAAGAGACCAAATAGACAAACATAAATGGAAAACCTACCACGCTCATGGATAGGTAGACTCAACATTGTGAAAATGTTAATTCTACCCAAAGCAATCTACGAATGCAATGCAATCCTGATCTAAATACCAACAGCATTCTTCAAAGAGATGGAAAAAGTAATCATTAAGTTTATGTGGAAAGGAAAGAGGCCCCAGATAAGTAAAGCACTATTGAAGTAAAAGAACAAAGTAGGAGGACTCCTACTACTTGACCTTAGAGCCTACTATACAGCTATGGTAGTCAAAAAAACTGGTACTGGTACAATGGCAGACGCTTTGACCAGTGGAACAGAACTGAGAGCCCAGACGGAAGTCCACCCACCTGGTCACTGTATCTTTGACAAAGGTCCAAAGCCTGTTAAATGGGGAAAAGATAGTTTTTATAATAAACGGTGCCGGCAAAACTGGATGTCCACCTGTAAAAAAATGAAATAAGACCCATATGTCACACCATAAACAAAAACTAATTCAAATGGATCAAAGACCTGAATATAAAACCCCAAACTATAAAGATCATAGAAGAAAAACCAGGGTCAACACTAGAGGCCCAAATACATGGCATAAATAGCATACAAACCATAACTAACAATACAAAAACAACAGAAGATAAGCTAGATAACTGGGATCTTCTAAAAATTAAACACTTATGCTCATCAAAAGACTTCACCAAAAGGGTAAAAAGACAACCTACACGCTGGGAAAAAAAACTGTCTATAGCAAATCTGACAAAGGTCTAATCTCTAAAATCTATAGGAAAACCCAATACCTCTACAACAAAAAAATAATCCAATTTAAAAAAATGGGCAAAGGATATGAATAGACACTTCACTAAAGAAGACATTCAGGCAGCTAACAGACATATGAGGAAATGCTCGAGATGACTAACCATTAGAGAAACGCAAATCAAAACTACAATGAGATACCGTCTCACCGTGACATTACTGGCACAAATCCAAAAAACTGAAAATAACAAATGTTGGAGAGGCCGCAGAGAGACTGGAACTCTTATGCACTGCTGGTGGGAAAGTAAAATGGTGCAACCATTTTGGAAAATGATACGGCAGCTTCCTTAAAAAGCTAGAAATAGAAATACCATATGACACAGCTATCCTACTCCTAGGAATATATCCGAGAGAAATAAGAGCCATCACACGGACAGACATATGCACATCTATGTTCATTGCAGCACTATTCACAATAGCAAAAAGATGGAAAAAACTTAAGTGCCATCAACAGTTGAATGGATAAACCACTATAATACAAACACAATGGAATACTATGCAACAACAAAGAACAATGATGAGTCTGTGAATCATCTCACAACATGGATGAATCTGGAGGGCATTATGCTGAGTGTAATACATTAATCACAAAAGGACAAATAGTACATGAGACCACTATTATAAAAACTCATGAAAAGGCTTACACACAGCAAGAAACAATCCTAGGAAGGGGAGGGTTGGGGAAGGAAAAATGCCAACTAGACAATAGATAAGTGGTAAATTTGGTGAACAGTAAGACAATACACAATTCTGGGGAATTCAGCACAACTTGACCAAGGCAAGGACATGGAAGCTTCATAGATCCAAACTCTCTGAGGGACTGAATTACTGGGCTGTGGGCTGGCGACCACAGCCTCGGGGGACATCTATCTCAATCGACATAACATAGTTTATAAAGAAAATGTTCTACATCCTACTTTGGTGAGTAGCTTCTGGCATTTTAAAAGCTTGTGAGTGGCCATCTAAGATACTCCACTTGTCCCACCCCATCTGGAGCAAGGGAAAATGAAGAAAACCAAAGACACAAGGGAAAGATTAGTCCAAAGGACTAATGGACCACAACTACCACAGCCTCCACCAGACTGAGTCTAGCACAACTACGTGTTGCCTGGCTACCACCACGTACTGCTCTGACAGGGATCACAATACAGGGTCCTGGACAGAGCTGGAGAAAAATGTACAACAAAATTCTAACTCACAAAAAAAGACTAGACTTACTGGTCTGACAGAGCCTGGAGAAACACCCAGAGTATGCCCCCTGGACACACTTTAAATTCAGTACTGAAGTCATTCCTGAGGTTCACCCTTCAGCCAAAGATCAGACAGGCTCATAAAACAAAATGAGAGTAAATAGTCACACAAACCCAGGGGCAAGGATGAGATGGGAGGAGGGGACAGGAAATCTGGTAATAGGGAACCCAAGGTTGAGAAGGGAGACCGTTGATATGTTATGGGGTTGGTAACTAATGTCACAAAACAATATGTGTATTAATTGTTTAATGAGCAACGAATCTGCTCTGTAAACCTTCATCTAAATTACAATACAAAAAAAGAAAAAGGTCAAATGAAAAAAGAAATCATACAACACATTGCATTGGACAAATCTGTTGCAAAAGACCTCTTTAAAGTGTTAAAAACAAAGACCTCACTTTTAGGACTAAGGTGGACCCCACCCAAGCCATGATATTTTTAATTGCCACATATGCATGCAAAAGCAGGACAAGGAATAAAAATTACTGAAGAAAAATTTTTGCATTTGAATTATGGCATTGGCAAAGGGTATTGAAAAAAAAAGTTGTTGTTTTTTTTTTATTGACTATACTATGGACTGGAGGGTGAAAAAATCTGTCTTCAAAAAAGTACAGAATGAGTGCTCCTTAGAAATGAGGATGGCGAGACATCAAGTACTTTAGATATGTTTTTATAAGAGACGAGTACCTTGAGAGGGGTATCATGCTTGCTAAAGCAGAAGATCTGCGAAAAATAGGAGGGTCCTCAACAAGATGAATTGACACAGTGCCTACCACAATGGGCTCAAATATAGCAATAATTGTGAGGATGGTGCAGGATCAATGTTTCTGTCCTTTGTACATGGGGTCGCTATGAGTCGAACTGACTTGACGGCACTGTTTAACAAAAATAACAAATTTTTTATGATTTAAAGCCTTCCTCTTTTTCTTGCGTTGTTACAATCTACCCCAACTGACACAATTTTTCCTCCCAAAGGGCAGCTAACACTTATTGAGAGCTCATTGTAGGCCACGTGGTGACCTTGAATTGTTTTATACATACTTCATTTCATTCTGAAAATAACCTTATCAAGTAAGAACAATTGTTATTTATATTTCATGAATGGAGAAACTTATTGATAGAGAGTTTGGGAAACTTAACCAGGCTGACATGTAAATCTGGAGTTACAACCTGGCTAGCTGACACAAAACAATATGTTACTCATTTTCAGGATAGTGATACTAGCTAGCAATATTTGAACTACTTCCTAGTGCCACCAAATAGTGTGCATGCTCTTACACACGTCTATATCATTCCTTTACACTTTCTTTCATGTATATTGCAAGTGTCACAAGAATCACCTCTTTTCGAACTGCATTCCTGATTCACTAAAATAATTAAGCATTCATTACTATGAACACATCATTGTGTATAGTGCTCTATTATAAGAGAAATTACTATCTATGATATTTGTTGGTTTCTTTGTTTCCTCCACAGTAAGCTGTTTCATCCTAATAAGGGCCAAAATTTTGACTAGTGTAGAACCTAGGATAAGCGTACCTATAAGAAATGGATGTTAATCAATTATACTCATCCAACCATTTGTACAGGGTATAAAACCAAAAACCGAACCCGATGCTGGCGAATTGATCTGACTCCTAGCGACCCTATAGGATAGAATAGAATTGCCCCATAGGGTTTCCACAGAGGACCTGATGGATTCAAACTGCCAACCTTTTGGTTAGCAGCCATAGCACTTAACCACTATACCACCAGGACTTCTGTACACGGTATATTAATATATACGTATAATTGGATTTTTTTTTTTTTAGTTTTTTTTTTAAGGGAAAGAGTTCCTTATCTTGGGAGGTAAAAATAATAACAATAATAAATTTGTGGTGAAATCTAAAAGGGAGAATTCTATAACACTGCAGGAAATATTAATCATAAAGAGAAGTAGGGAAGAGTGAATCACACTGAATTTGTTTAAAATGCTATAAGAAAGTTAATTGAAAGAACAGATTAAGTAAACAGGAACATAGGAGCAATAATCTTTATTTAATGTTTACATCAAGATTTTAAAATTTTTTCCTCATTTTTTGAAAACAGTGAAAATCTTTTTGAATGTATCCTTGAAAACTTGTTTCACTTGCTGGTTCCTTAGACTATAAATGACGAGATTTAATAAAGGAGCAAATGAAGTACAGATGACAGCTATACCTTTGGATAAAGACACCCTTTCTTTTGCTGATGGCTTTAAGTAAATGAAGATACAGCTACCATAAGTAAGGGAAACTACAATCGTGTGGGAAGAACAAGTGGAAAAAGCATTTGTTCTTTTCTGAGCAGGAAGGATTTTTAGAATGGTCTTGATTGTATATGTATAGGAAAAAAATCAGTAACAGCAATGTGACCACAAGTATTATAGCTGATAAAAACAAATGAAATTAATTCTAGGAAGTGAGTGTCTATGCAAGACATCTGTAAGATAGAAATTTCACATGAAATGATCAATTACTTTGGAAAAACAGAATTCTAGTTTCAGCCCTATGACCAACGGTGGAAAGGTAATCAGAAAGCCAGCTGTCCATGAACTGAGTACCAGTTGGTAGCACACTTGGCTTCTCATAATGATGGGATAATGCAACTATTTGCAGATGGCTGCATAAGAGTCTTAAGACATGACAGGCAGAAGGTGAAACTCTGTAACACATATTAAGAGGAAAAAGAACAATTGAGATGCACAACCATTGCAGGAAATGATTTTGTTTTTAGTCACAATGCTTGTCAGAAATCTAGGAATAGATATTGTTGTCAATAAGATTTCCAAGTGGGAGAAATTTCAGAGAAAAAAAATGCATTGGCGTCTTAAGGCGAAGATCCAACAGCGTGAGGGGGATGATAGCTAAGTTCCCCATCACACTCAAAATGTAATTGAGAAAGAGAAATATAAAAATCACAATTTGCAACTCTGGGTCATCTGTCAGTCCCAAGAGAATGAACTCTATCTCCTTTGACTGGTTCTTCATTTCACTTATGAATCCTATTAAATCGACATTGGGAAAAAAAACACAAAAGCAGAAATAACAGGATCTTTTTTAAAGCTACTATCAGAAAAAACTTGATAACCAGAAATGTAAACAAGTGTAAATATTTGTCACAGTTTGACAAAGCAGGTGATCCCTAAAATTATAGTACAGATCAACCTAAACATCTTCTAATTCACTGTACCGTATACATTAAAGTTTTACTTATTACAATACGAAGTTCTTTCTTCTCTTTCTCCTTTGGACTTGAAAAGTGATTTAAATATTGGCTAATCATTTCCAAATAATCTGAATTCTGCTTAAATGTTCTAAATAGAGAGAGGATAAGTATTATTTGAGATGTGTTTTCTGTGTACGTTTAATAAATTATTGCAATAAGTTTTTATAAAATTTTGCCAACTTTGCCAGTGTCAATTTACTATGCATGTTCAACATCTTTTACTTTATGAAAATACTTTTTAAATTTATCAAACATATAGAATTATTAGGAGTTATATATTTTCCGTGAGTATGATCAAAATTCTCCAGTATACGCCATTAATTTTTTAGCTTTGATGCAGTACTGCTCCACGTTCCTTTGACTTATTTTCTTCAATGATTATTTTTTCTGATTCCAAATCATCAGTCTTCTCATAATCTGTTGCATTTGAACTCATCATTTTGAAATATCTTCAAGACACAGTTAGTAATTTCAAAAGTCTAAATAAAGTAGGTAAAGAAATGTAGCTATAGGAAAAACAAACACAATCAATTATTATCTTACTTTATCTTTGTCTTGGATTCAGACAATTTATAAAGTCTTAAATATTACTTTTTTCCTGTTTGTGCAGACTACAGTAAATAATTTTGTCTTCTTAGTCTAATGATGAGGGTGATATTAATTACTAGGAATAAGGAGTTTCGTTAAATCTTTTTGTTAGTCTAGGACTAGTATAGAAGTGAAAGTCAGTAGTCACTTGTGATCCTAATTATATTATTTCTGACACTCAACTTCATTTTTCTTAAATACATAAGTAAAAAATTTCTCTATAGATGAATAGGCCCATTGTTTGCTACAGAGTTAATTGTATACTTTATGTTCAGTAGACTACTGTCTTGTATGTATATCCATGGTGGAAAAGAGATATTTTCTCTTTATTTTAATGAAGCTGTTGAAGTGCTATCTGAACATTCATGTCTTTAATTTCAGAGTTAATATACAGGTCCCATTGGGTATTTAAATTAGGGTATCTCTAAATCAACTACCTTATTCATTTTAAAAATCATTCCACTAGGTTATTAATATATGCATCTCACTTGAATAAAAATGTTTGACCCTTGCATAGAAGGATGTGTTTTCCCTGATTTCATTTTTCTCACTCTACTTAATGTAGCAAAAATGTGTATTTTCTTATAAAATTTTTGTTTTGGGTTTTGAATGAGAGCTATTGATAATCTGAGGTGCTATAGGAAACACTGGTGGCATGCTGTTTAAGAGCTATGGCTCTTAACCAAAAAGGTCAGCAGTTCGAATCCACCAGACACTCCTTGGAAACCCTATGGGGCAGCTCTACTTTGTCCTATAGGGTCGCTGTGAGTTGGAACCAACTCAACAAAAATGGTTTTATAGCAATTTATAGCAATAATAATCTACCATGTCCCTATTTTCAAGTATTTTTCCCCAATATTTTATATTTATATTTGAGTTTCTTTTTGGCTTTGGAAAATAGGTTAGATGATAGTTAGAGAGAGAATAGATGATTAGATAGATAGATGGACAGACAGACACAGAGACAGACAGATAGATAGATGATAGATAATAGATGATGGATAGATAGATAGATCATAGATAGATGATTGATAGACCGACCGACCGACAGACAGACAGACAGATAGATAGATGATAGGCAGATATATAGATTCAAATTGCCCTGGTGGCACAGTGATTAAGAGCTACAGTGAATCCACAAGTCACTCCTTGGAAATCCTATAAGGCAGATCTACTATGTCCTATAGGGTTGCTATGAGTCATAATCAACTAGATGGCAAAGGATTGGGGTTCTTTTTTGGCTTTGGAAAATAGATTAGATAGATAGCTAGAAGATAGATTGGGAGATGGACAGATACATTGGCAGACAGATTTGAACTAATGATTTCAGTAAATCTCAAAATCTGAAGTCCAGGATAGCAGCCATTTTTATTTTATTCCTTGACCACTAAAAAGATCACAAACTGAGTGATCACGAGTGTTTATTTATGAAGAATGTGTTCCACTACTTTCATTTCTTCAATTCTCAGTTTTGCTCTACATTCAGTCAGAAAGAGAACAGAGTCAGTCCAACAATTTTCGCTAACATCATGTGGCTAGATGGCAAATCTACATGCTGGTTTCTTTAAGAATCTGCAACATAGATGCTATTTTTGCTCTTCAAAATTCCTGAAGGAGTACAATTTCATGTAGTTAAAAAATCTATCATGGGAGGCGGGGCCAAGATGGCTGACTAGGTAGAAGCTACCTTGGATCCTTCTTGTAAAAAAGACTCAGAAAAACAAGTGTATCAATCATATACATGACAATCTACGAACCCTGACCAACAAACCCAAATCTAAAGAGTTGACGTGACTGACAGAGACTCAGCCAGCACAAGCAGGCTACACACTGATGAGCTAAGGAGAGAAGGAGCAACCACGGGAAATCAGTGACAGTTTTCAGAGCCTGGAGTCAGTGTCCCAGCCAGAAAGCCTTGGCCCCGGGCTTTGGACTGGGGGCAGGGGAGCGGAGCACGGTATCCTGAGACAGCAGAAACATGGGACGCAGCCCTAGCCCCAAGAAGTGACCTCAGGGGAAGCCCAACCAGTGCAGGCAGGCAGCGCAGCCATGCGGCTGACAGGAGGAGAAGTCACCGGGAGGCAGAGACTGGTTTTGGAACCTGGAGTGTGGCGTCCCAGCTGGGGAACCTTTGCGCTGGGCTTTGGAATGGGAGCAGAGGAACTGACCACGGCTTCTGATACAGCACAAGCACAGGATGCGGGCCTGACCCTCGGGGGCAATCTTGACCCAGCCAGTGCACACAGTCGACACGCCCCTCGGGAATCTCAGATAAAACAGTCATCACCAAGCAAGATAAGTAACTTTGTCTATATTCCTGGGTGCTACTCTTTCCTATCTATCTGATCCCTCCCCTCCCCTTCCCAGGCAGCTTCATTAACATTGGAATTTCATGGGCCAGAGAGTGACGTGCTCTGCGGGTTTTTTTGTTTTGTTTTTTGTTTTTGTCTTTTCCTAACCCATTCTCCTCGCCTGAGAAAAGCAGCTACAAAAAAACCCAGGGACCAAAAATCCTTCCCTGACTTCCCAAAATCGGACCAAAAATAGAGAACCAGCTCCAGCCAAGCATTTGAGATCCACAGTCTTGGGCTTTCATCCCTACAGGGAACAAAGTGGCTATTATAAAGCAAAGGCAATTCTGATAGTGATCTGACTGTAAATGTTTTAGCAGATTACTGGTAAGACAGTCTGATATCTCTACTTACTAAACAGAGCCCTCACTGATCTACAAGGGGGAACTGAGGGCTGAAGCTCCACGCAAACCACCTAGCCTCCTGCCATAAGGGTCTGAGGATAATGACACCTAGCAATCTGTAGAGGTACATGCATTTGGTGCCTAAGGTACAGCTGTGGAGCCCGCCCACCAAGTGCTTTAGGAATAGAGACACATCTACTTCACTGGCACTTGGGGGAAGCCTGTCAGTATCCTGCCCCCCGGAGTATGACCCCCTCCTGCTACTAGAATCTGGTGTACACAACTATCACCACTACTCCTCTAAGTTAATAGGTGACAGTCTACCCCACACACTTGGTGACACAAAATCAGATTCTACTCAAGAAGAGTGAATGGACTCTAAGGCTTATATAAATGGTAACAGCCCAAACCACCTGGTAATAGGACATAAGTGATTCAAAGGCTACAACAATCAAGACAGCACGATCTAGTAGCCCATCTGCATATATTGAAAGAAAACAAAACAAGATAAGACTCAGTGAGCAAATATAAAATAAATCATTACAATGTCTTATAGATGCCTCGGAGACAGTAGTCGATATAAAACCACATAAAGAAGCAGATCATGATTGCTTCTACAGCTCCCCAAATTAAAGAATCAAAATCTTTCCCAAATGAAGATACAATCCTGGAATTGCCAGATGCAGAATATAAAAAAACTAATATACAGAATGCTTCAAGACATCAGGGATGACCTCATAAATGAAATAAGGCAATCTACAGAAAAGGCCAAGGAACACACTGATAAAGCAGTTGAAGAAATCAAAAAGATTATTCAAGAACGTAGTGGAAAAATTAATAAGCTGCAAGAATCCATAGAGAGACACCATTCAGAAACACAAAAGATTAACAGTAAAATTACAGAATTAGACAACTCAATAGGAAGCGAGGAGAAGAATCGAGCAATCGGAATTCAGAGTGGGGGAGCTGGTGGATAAGGCAATTGACACCAATATAGTTCAAGAAAAATCCGAACAAAAAAATTAAAAAAAGGGAAAAAACCCTAAGAATCATGTGGGACTCTATCAGGAAGAATAACTTGGGTGTGATTGGAGTTCCAGAACAGGGAGGAATAACAGAAAATACAGAGAGAATAGTTGAAGATCTGTTGGCAGAAAACTTCCCTGACATCATGAAAGATATCATGATGACATCATGAAAGATATCATGATGACATCATGAAAGGATATCTATCCAAGATGCTCATCCAACCCCATAGAAGACTGATCCAAAAAGAAAATCACCAAGACATATTATCATCATCCTTGCCAAAACCAAAGATAAAGAGAAAATTTTAAAATCAGCCAGGGATAAAAGAAAGGTCTCCTACAAAGGAGAATCAATAAAAATAAGTTCAGACTATTCAGCAGAAACCATGCAGTCAAGAAGGCAATGGGATGACATATATAGAGCACTGAAGGAGAAAAATGCCAGCCAAGGATCCAGCAAAACTCTCTCTCAAATATGAAGGTGAAATTAAAACATTTACAGAGAAACACAAGCTTAGAAAATTTGCAAAAACCAAACCAAAGCTACAAGAAATACTAAACGAAATTGTTTGGTCAGAAAATCAATAATGTCAGATACCAGCACAACACAAGGTCACAGAACAGAACATCCTGATATCAACTCAAATAGAGAAATCACAAAAACAAATTAAGATTAATTTTAAAAAGAAAAAAGTGCTCAAAACGGAGAATCATTGAAGTCATTATGTAAAATGTCACAATACTCAAAAAGAAGGACTAAATACAGGAGGCATAGAGCTGACATGTAGAGAGGGAAACAAGGCGAGATAGGAGAATACAAGTTAGGTTTTTACTTAGAAAAATAGAGGTAAATATTAAGGTAACCACAAAGAGGTCTAACAATTCCATAACTCAAAATAAAAACCAGGAAAAACATAATGACTCAGCAAACATAAATTCGACTACTATGAAAATGAGAAACACACAATTTACAAAGAAAAACGTCTCAGAACAAAAAAGTAAGTGGAAAAATGAAATTGTCAACACACACAAAAAGGCATCAAAATGACAGCACTAAACACGTACTTATCTATAATTACGCTGAATGTAAATGGACTAAATGCACCAATAAAGAGACAGAGAGTTTCAGACTGGATAAAGGAACAAGATCCGTCTATATGCTGCCTACAAGAGACACAACTTAGACTTAGAGAAACAAACAAACTAAACTCAAAGGATGGAAAAAATATATATCAAGAAAACAATAAGCAAAAAAGAGCAGGAGTAGCAATATTAATTTCTGACAAAATGGACTTTAAATAATATTAATTTCTGACAAAATAGACTTGACCAGGAAGATATAACCATATTAAATATTTATGCACCCAAAGACAGGGCTGCAAAATACATAAAACAAACTTTAACAGAACTGAAAAGTGAGATAGACACCTCCACAATTATAGTAGGAGACTTCAACACACCACTCAATAGAGACACGGAACACCTAACTGCTACAATCAACCAACTTTACCGCATAGACTTATGCAGAACACTCCACCCAACAGCTGCTAAGTATACTTTCTTTCTAGTGCCCATGGAACATTCTCTAGAATAGATCACATATTAGGTCATAAAACAAACCTTTGCAGAATCCAAAACATCGAAAGGTTACAAAGCACCTTCTCAGACCACAAGGCCATAAAGGTGGAAATCAATAACAGAAAAATAAGGGGAAAGAAATGAAATACTTGGAAACTGAACAATACCCTGTTCAAAAACCACTGGGTTATAGAAGACATTCAGGAGGGAATAAAGAAATTCATAGAAAGCAACGAGAATGAAAACACTTCCTATCAAAACCTATGGGACACAGCAAAAGCAGTGCTCAGAGGTCAATTTATATCGATAAATGCACACACACATAAAGAAGAAAGAGCCAAAATCCGAGAACTGTCCCTACAACTTGAACAAATAGAAAGCGCACAACACAAGCATCCATCAGGCACCAGAAGAAAACAGATAATAAAAATTAGAGCTGAACTAAATGAATTAGAGAACAGAAAAACAATTGAAAGAATTAACAAAGCCAAAAGCTGGTTCTTTGAAAAAATTAACAAAATTGATAAACCATTGGCCAGACTGACCAAAGAAATACAGGAAAGGAAACAAATAACCTGAATAAGAAAGGAGAAGGGCCACATCACAACAGACCTAACTGAAATTAAAAGAATCATATCAGATTATTACGAAAAATTGTACTCTAACAAATTTGCAAACCTAGAAGAAATGGATGAATTCCTAGAAAAACATTACCTACCTAAACTAACACAATCAGAAGTAGAACAACTAAATAGACCCATAACGAAAAAAGAGATTGAAACGGTAATCAAAAAACTCCCAACAAAAAAAAGCCCTTGCCCGGACGGCTTCACTGCAGAGTTCTACCAAACTTTCAGAAAAGAGTTAACACCACTACTACTAAAGGTATTTCAAAGCACACAAAATATTGGACTACTTAACTCATTCTATGAAGCCACCATATCACTGATACCAAAACCAAGTAAAGACATCACAAAAAAAGAAAATTACAGACCTATATCCCTGATGAACATAGATGCAAAAATCCTCAACAAAATTCTAGCCAATAGAGTTCAACAACATATCAAAAAAAAAAAAAAAATACACCACGACCAAGTGGGATTTATACCAGGTATGCAAGGCTGGTTTAATATTAGAAAAACCATTAATGTAATCCACCATATAAATAAAACAAAAGACAAAAACCACATGATCTTATCAATTGATGCAGAAAAGGCTTTTGACAAAGTCCAACACCCATTCATGATAAAAACTGTCAGCAAAATAGGAATTGAAGGAAAATTCCTCAACATAATAAACGGCATCTATACAAAGCCAACAGCCAGCATCATTCTAAATGGAGAGAGTCTGAAGGCATTTCCCTTGAGAACGGGAACCAGACAAGGATGCCCTTTATCACCGCTCTTATTCAACATTGTGCTAGAGGTTCTAGCCAGAGCAATTAGGCTAGACAAAGAAATAAAGGGCATCCGGATTGGCAAGGAAGAAGTAAAATTATCTCTATTTGTAGACGACATGATCTTCTACACAGAAAACCCTAAGGAATCCTTCAGAAAACTACTGAAACTAATAGAAGAGTTCAGCAGAGTATCGGGATACAAGATAAACATACAAATATCAGTTGGATTTCTCTACACCAACAAAAAGTACATCAAAGAGGAAATCACCAAATCAATGCCATTTACAGTAGCACCCAAGAAGATAAAATACTTAGGAATAAATCTTATCAAAGATGTAAAAGACCTATACAAAGAAAACTACAAGGTACTACTGCAAAAAACTAAAAGGGACCTACATAAGTGGAAAAACATACCTTGCTCAGGGATAGGAAGACTTAACATAGTAAAAATGTCTATTCTACCAAAAGCCATCTATACATACAATGCACTTCCGATCCAAATTCCAATGACATTTTTTAATGTGATGGAGAAACAAATCATCAACTTCATATGGAAGGGAAAGAAGCCCCAGATAAATAAAGCATTACTGAAAAAGAAGAAAAAAGTGGGAGGCCTCAGTCTACCTGATTTTAGAACATATTATACAGCCACAGTAATCAAAACAGCCTGGTACTGGTACAACAACAGGCACAGAGACCAACGGAACAAAATTGAGAACCCAGATATAAATCCATCCACATACGAGCAGCTGATATTTGACAAAGACCCAGTGTCAGTTAATTGGGGAAAAGATAATCTTTTTAACAAACGGTGCTGGCATAACTGGATATCCATTTGCAAAAAAATGAAACAGGACCCATACCTCACACCATGCATGAAAACTAACTCCAAATGGATCAAAGAACTAAACATGAATTCTAAAACGATAAAGATCATGGAACAAAAAATAGGGACAACGTTAGGAGCCCTGATACAAGGCATAAACAGAATACAAAACATTACCAAAAATGACGAAGAGAAACTAGATAACTGGGAGCTCCTAAAAATCAAACACCTATGCTCATCTAAAGACTTCACCAAAAGAGGAAAAACACCACCTACAGATTGGGAAAAAATTTTCAGCTATGACTTCTCCGACCAGCGCCTGATCTCTAAAATCTATATGATTCTGTTAAAGCTCAACCACAAAAAGACAAATAACCCAATCAAAAAGTGGGCAAAGGATATGAACACGTGCTTCACTAAGGAAAATATTCAGGCAGCTAAGAGATACATGAGAAAATGCTCTCGATCATTAGCCATTAGAGAAGTGCAAATTCAAACTACGATGAGATTCCATCTCACTCCAACAAGGCTGGCATTAATCCAAAAAACACAAAATAATAAATGTTGGAGAGGCTGCGGAGAAACTGGAACTCTTATACACTGCTGGTGGGAATGTAAAATGGTACAACCACTTTGGAAATCTATCTGGCATTTTCTTAAAAAATTAGAAATAGAACTACCATACAACCCAGAAATCCCACTCCTCGGAATATACCCTAGAGAAATAAGAGCCTTTACGTGAACAGATATATGCACACCCATGTTTATTGCAGCACTGTTTACGATAGCAAAACCTGGAAACAACCAAGGTGTCCGTCAATAGATGCATTGTTAAATAAATTATGGTATATTCACACAATAGAATGCTATGCATTGATAAAGAACGGTGACGAATCTGTGAAACATTTCATAACATGGAGGAACCTGGAAGGCATTACGCTGAGTGAACTTAGATGCAAAAGGACAAATATTGTATAAGACCGCTATTATAATATCTTGAGAAATAGTATAAACTGAGAAGAACACATACTTTTGTGGTTACGAGAGGGGGCAGGAAGGGGGGTGGGAGATGGTTATTTACTGATTACCTAGTAGATAAGAACTACTTTAGGTGAAGGGAAGGACAACACTCAATACAGGGAAGTTCATCTCAACTGGACTGGACCAAAACCAAAGATGTTTCTGGGATAAACTGAATGCTTTGAAGGTCAGCAGAGCAAGGGTGGGGATTTGGGGACTATGGCTTAAAGGGACTTCTAAATCAATTGGCAAAATAAATTCTGTTATGAAAACATTCTGCATCCCACTTTGAAGTGTGGCGTCTGGGGTCTTAAAAGCTAACAAGTGGCCATCTAAGATGCATCAGTTGGTCTCAACCCACCTGGAGCAAAGGAGAATGAAGAACACCAAGGTCACACGATAACTATGAGCCCAAGAGACAGAAAGGGCCACATGAACTACAGACTTACATCATCCTGAGACCAGAAGAACTAGATGGTGCCTGGCCACAACCGATGACTGCCCTGACAGGGAGCACAACAGAGAACCCCTGAGGGAGCAGGAGATCAGTGGGATGCAGACCCCAAATTCTCATAAAAAGACCAGACTTAATGGTCTGACTGAGACTAGAAGAATCCCGGCGGTCATGGTCCCCAAACCTTCTCTTGGCCCAGGGCAGGAATCATTCCCGAAGACAACTCATCAGACATGGAAGGGATTGGACAATGGGTTGGACAGAGATGCTGATGAAGAGTGAGCTACTTGTATCAGGTGGACACTTGAGACTGTGTTGGCATCCCCTGTCTGGAGGGGAGATGGGAAGGTAGAGAGGGTTAGAAACTGGCAAAACGGTCACGAAAGGAGAGACTGGCAGGAGGGAGCGGGCTGGCTCATTGGGGGAGAGTAAATGGGAGTATGTAGTAAGGTGTATATAAGCTTATATGTGAGAGACTGACTTGATTTGTAAACTTTCACTTAAAGCACAATAAAAATTATTTTTAAAAAATCTATCACGCTAGTTTATATGTATCCCTGTATATTCAGACAGCTTTGAGTACTGCATCTACATATAGAAAATATGTGACGCCTGAGATGTCAATGGTAATTACCATTGTATTTGTAGAGTTGTCTAATTTTATTATCTAGACATTTATTCCAAATTACAAGTGATTTGCCGTATGCAGGGAGTGTTGATACTCTTTTTCCCATAAGGGCATATGGTATAAACAAAAGTCAAACAATAAATGATGAATATTATTGCTTTTGTAATATTAGAAAACATTCAGTTATTTGAATAAGAACTTTAATTCCAGTGTTTTTCTTGAGAAGGCTTTAAATCAGAGGGGCAATCGGGAAAGTATACCCATCTGTTAATATTTCCCAATTTCACACACTCTACAAAAATCACAGGACCAGGATACTATCGATAACTCAATTAGAATATGCTTTCTAATTGCCAGATAGAATTTTTCTCTACTTTTTTTCCTTAATTACTTAAACTTAAATGAAAATATGTTTTTCTAAGAGAAGAATATTTTAGGAACGCTCTCAGATTAAAGGAACCCACTTTTCATAACAAAGAATGACTATGTTTGCAATTGTGCACAAAATTGCACACTTGCTACAGTTTTATCAGGTTGTTCATAAGAGACTCAAAGGAGTTAATTAAAATAAAAGGAAGGAAGGAAAAGTAATCTCTTATGGAGACTGGTGTTGAGGATCTACCAATTACATATAATAATAATAAGCTAAAAATTGTAAATTGTTTTGAATACAAATCTGAGGGGACATTATTCCAACAGATAACTAGAAATGATTTAAACACTATATGACACGTCAACAAGATTCTGATTCTTCGCTACCCTCAATCTTCATGAGTAATTCTTCTGATCAGAGGTTTTATCTCAAACAGGAGACATTTTCTGGACTCCATTATGCAATATATTAAAATTCGGTTAGCTAGATTGTTGCCCAACCAAGTACTTGAGAACAAATATTTGTGTTGTTAGTTACCATCAGTTGGTTGCGACTCAGCGACATCACGTACAACAGAAAGAAACACAGCCTGTCTTTCCTCATTCACAAAATCACCGCTACGTTTGAGCCCATTTTTGCAGTTGCTGTGTCAATCCATCTAGTTGAGAATCTTCTTTTTCTCTGACCCTCTACTTTTCCAAGCATGATGTCCTTCTCAAGGTACCGGCCCCACCTGATAACATGTCCAAAGCATGTGAGATAATGTGTCACCATGCTTGCTTCTAAGGGGCATTCTGGCTGAACTTCTTCCAAGAAGGATTTGTTCATTCTTCTGTCAGTCCGTGGTATTCTTTGCCAACACCATAATTCAAAGTCATCAGTTCTTCTTTGATCTTCCTTATTCATCGTCCTTCTTTCGCCTGCATATGAGGTGAGCTAAAATACTATGGCTTGGGTCAGACACATCTTGGTCTTTAAAGTAACATCTTTGCTTTTGAACACTTTAAAGAGGTCTTTTGCAGCAGTTTTCCTAGTACAATGCATCCTTTGATTTCTTGACTGCTGCTTCTGTGGGCGTTGATTGTGAATCCAAGTAAAATGAAATCCTTGACAACTTCAATCTTTTCTCCATTTATCATGATACTGCTAATTGGTCCAGTTGTGAAGAGTTTTGGATTTGGGTTTTTTTGTTGTTGTTTTTTATTTTGAGGTGTAATCCATACTGAAGGCTCTAGTCTTCGATATTCATCAGTAAGTGCTTGAAGTCCTCTTGGCTTTCAGCAAGTAAGGTCATGTCCTCTGCATATCACAGGTTGTTAATGATTCTTCCTCCAATCCAGATGTCACATTCTTCTTAATATACTCCATCTTCTTGGATTATTTGCTCAGCATACAGATTCAATGAATATGGCGAAAGGATATGACCCTGATATACACCTTTTCTGATTTTAAACGTTGCTGAATCCCCTTGTTCTGTTTGAACAACTGCCTCTTGGTCCATGTACAGTTTCCTTATAAGCACAATTAAGTGTTCTGGAATTCCCATTCTTTGTAGTGTTATCCATAATTTGTTATGATCTACGCAGCAACGATAACCCTTGTTTTATGTCCTCTTCTTAATCCAGTTTGAATTTCTGGCAGTTCCCATAATGTACTGTCGCCACTGCTTTTGAATGATCTTCAGCAAAATTTTACTTGTGTGTGATATTAATGATATTGTTTGATAATTTCCACTTTCTGTGGGATCACCGTTCATTGGAATGGGCACTTTTGTCTGGCCAGGTAGCTGTCTTCCAAATTTCTTGGCATAGACAGGTGAACACCTCTAGTACTGCATCCATTTGTTGAAACAACTCAATTGGTAGCTCTTAATTCCTGGACCCTTTTTTTCTTAATGCCTTCAGTGCAGCTTGGACTTCTTCCTTCACTACCATTGGTTCTTGGCTATATCCTGCCTCCTAAAATGGTTGATCATTGACCAATTCTTTTTGGTACAGTGGCTCTGTGTATTCCTTCCATCTTCTTTTGATGCTTCCTCCATTGTTCAGTATTTTCCCAGCGGAATCCTTCAATATTGCAACTCAAGGCTTGAATTTATTCTTCAGTTCTTTCAGCTTGAGAAATGCTGAGTGTGTTCTTTCCATTTGGTTTCTAATACCATGTCTTTGTACATTTCCCTATAATACTTTACTATGTCTTCTCAATTTTTTTTCTCAAGCCACCCTTTGAAATCTTCTGTTCAACTATTTTACTTCATCATTCCTTCCATTCGCTTTAGCTACTCAAAATTCAAGAGCAAGTTTCAGAGTCTCTTCTGACATCCATTTTGGTCTTTCCTTTTTAATGACCTTTTGCATTCTTCGTGTCTGATGTCCTTAATGTCATTCCACAACTTGTCTGGTCTTCAGTCATTAGTGTTCAGTGCATCAAATCTATTCTTGGAATGGTGTCTAAATTCAGGTGGGATACTCAAGGTGGTATTTTGCTCTTGTGGATTTGATCTAATTTTCTTCAGCTTCAACGTGAACTTACATATGAGCAGTTGATGATCTGTTCTGAAGTCGGCCCCTTGATTTGTTCTGACTGATGATATTGAGCTTTTCCATTGCCTCTTTCTACAGATGGAGTCAATTTGATTCCTGTGCAATCTGTCTGGTGAGATCCATGTGTATCGTTGCAATTTATGTTATTGAAAAAAAGATAATTGCTGTGAAGAAGTTGTTGGTCTTGCAAAACTCTATCACAGGATCTCTGGTGTCATTTCTATCACCAAAGCCACATATTCCAACTATTGATCAATCCTTCTTCTTTGTTTCCAACTTTTGCATTTCAATCACCAGTAATTACCAGTATGTTTGATCAATTTTAAATTTGGAAATTGGTAAAAATCTTCAATTTCCTCATCTTTGGCCTTAGTGGTTGATTCTTAAATTCGAATAATTGTCGTATTAGCTGGTCTTCCTTGTAGGCACGTCGATATTTTTCTATTACTGACAGCATTGTACTTCAGGATAGATCTTGAAATGTTCTTTTTGACAATGAATGTGATGCTGTTCCTCTTCAATTTGTCTTTCTTGGCATAGTAGACCATACGATTGCCTTAACCCAAACGGCAACTACTAGTTCTTTTCAGCTATCTAATGCCTAGGATATTGATCTTTATACGTTTCATACAATTTTTGTTGACTTTCAATTTCCCTAGATTCATACTTCATAAATTCCATGCTGATTATTAGTGGATGCTTGCAGCTGGTTCTTCTAATTCTGAGTCATGCCATACCGGCAAATGAAGGTCCTAAAAGCTTGACTCCATCTATGTCATTAAGGTCGAGTGTACCTTGAGGAGGCAGCTTTTCCCCAGTCATACTCTGCGTGCCTTCCAACCTGAGGGGCTTCCAACCTTCCAGCATTATATTAGACAATGTTCAGCTGCTATTCATAAGTTTTTCACTGTCTAATTTTTTATTTCACAAGTAGTTATTTAGGATGACACAAGCCTAGTAGAAGGAGAAGCCTAGTGGTATGATTATCAATATGATAGCAATTTTTACAACTTACCAAAACATCTTTTCTCTTGATAAATTACGAGCATTTTGTGAGCAAAGAGAATATTTTGCTCAGAAGTGCCTGCCAAATGGCTTGATGTAGATCACTCAGTCAGTAAAATGTTTGTTAAATGAATCAACAAATAGATGGAAGAATTTTGAACTGAGATGACACTGTCTCTGTGAATTTCAAAGACTCTGCGTACCTGAATCTAAAAGTTCCACCCAACCTCCTTTGCCAACAGAAGCATCCCTCTTCCTCTACCTCATGAGATTGGTCATGCATTATTTAGAACTCACTGATTACCTCACCTGAAGTAGTTGCCTTTAAAATTCTTCTTATGAGTGTATTTACCACTCCTAGACTGTCTTTTAGTGTATAACATGTATCAGGCCTGCCATTATCCATGGGATGAAAAATTCTTACTTAGAAGGAGAGCATAGATATTAAAAGTTTTACAATATTTTGCTCATTAATTTGATCATAAATATGAAAAATTATTTTGAAATGGATTCTCATAACAAAAGTCAGGGAAGGAAACACATGATTTTACACTGAGCTCATTGTATTAAAATGAGTGCATTTATCAGAAACCCTGGATTCACTAGGCCACCTTAAGTAGGTAGGAAGGATTCTAGTGGATTTATCAGGTGGTTAATAATCTGATGACTCAAGGGTAACCTACAACAAAAGAAGTAAAATGTCATAAACACCTCAATATACAGATTAAATTGATGAGATATATTTGTTAGAATGCATTCATCACGTTCAAGCTATTCATTAACCGCAAAATTATGTTCCCTACCAGGTGGCTATTATAATGCAAAGGCAAATCTGTTAGAGGTCTGACTGTAATTGTTTCAGCTGTGTGATGGAGAGGCAGGTTTTGGAGGTCTGATACTGCTCTACTTATTAAACAGAGCCTTCACCTACCCACAGTACAGACCGGAGGGCTGAGGCTTAATCCATGCCACCTAGCACCACGCGAAAGCGATCTGAGGATGATGGTGCCTACCAGTCTTTACGGATATAAGAATTGGGTGCCTAAGGCACAGCTGCAGAGTCCACCCAACAGAGCACTGTAGAGAACAGAGACGCTACATCCTCACTGACATTTGGGGGAAAGCTGTCAGCACCCTACTCTCCGCAGGGTGTGACCCCCTGCCGCTACCAGAAACCAGTGTATACAACTATCACCACTACTCCTCTAAGATAGTAGGTGAGAGCTTAAACCACACAGTAGGTGGCTGACTGTCACGACACCTGAGCTGATTCTATTAAAGAATAGTGAATGGACTCATAGGCTTATTTACCTGGTAACAGTTCTAACCATCTGGTAACAGGACATTAGTGCTTCAAGGGCTCCAATGACCAAGTTAGCATACTCTAGTAGCCTATCTGAGTATATCGAAACAAAGCAAAACAAAAAGGACACTGTCAGCAAACATAAAATAAATTATTAGAACAACTTATAGATGGCTCAGAGACAGCAGTCAATATCAAATCACATAAAGAAGCAGACCATGATTGCTTCTACAAACTCCCAAAATAGAGAATCAAGGTCTCTCCCAGAGGAAGATGTATCCTGGAATTGCCAGATGTAGAATACAGAGGATTAGCATACCCAACACTTCAAGACTTCAGGGACAACATCAGGAATGAAATCAGGCAATGTACAAAAAAAGCCAAGGAACACACAGATAAAGCAGTTGAAGATATTAAAAAGATTATTCAAGAACATAATGAAAAATTTAATAGGCTGTAAGAATCCATAGAGAGACAGCATTCAGAAACCCAAAAGTTTAACAATAAAATTACAGAATTAGACAAATCAATAGGAAGTCAGAGAAGCAGAATTGAGGAATTGAAATGCAGAATTGTGGAGATGGCGGATAAGGCACTTGGCACCAATGTACTTAAAGAAAAATCAGATAAAAGAATTTAGAAAAATGAAGAAACACTAAGAATCAAGTAGGACTCTATCAAGAACAACTTGTGTGTGATTAGAATTCCAGAAGAAGAAGGGAGAACAGAAAATACAGAGAGAATTATTGAAGATTTGTTGGCAGAAAACTTCCCTGACATGGCGGAAAATGAAAGGTTATCTATCCAAGATGCTCATTGAACCACATAAAAGGCAGATCCCAAAAGAAAATCACCAAAACATGTTATCATCAAAATTGCAAAACCAAAGATAAGAGAAAATTTTAAGAGCAGCCAGGGATAAATGAAAAGTTACCTACGAAGTAGAATGAATACGAATAAGTTCCAACTACTCGGCAGAAAACATGCAGGCAAGAAGGCAATGGGATGACATACACACAGCACTGAAGGAGAAAAATTGCTAGCCAAGAATCATATATCCAACAAACCTCTCTCTCAAACATGAAGGGGAAATTAAGTCATTTAGAAATAAACACAAGCTTAGAGAATTTGCAAAAAACAAACCAAAACTACAAGAAGTACTTAAGGGAATTCTCTGGATAGGAAGCCAATAATATCAGATAACAACACAACACAAGGACACAGAACAGAGCATCCTGATATCAACTAAGATAGGGAAATCACAAAAATGAAATAAGATTTTAAAAAATGCTCAAAACGTGGAATCACTGACATCATTATGTAAAAGATGACAATAATCAATAAAGAGGGATGAAATGCAGCAGGCATAAACCTTCCATATGGAGAGGAAATCAAAGCAATGTAGGGAGATACAAAGTAGGTTCATACTTAGAAAAACAGGGGTAGATATTAAGGTAACCACAAATAAGACTAACAATCCCAAACTTCAAAATAAAAACCAAGGTAAACATAAAGACTCAGCAAAAACAAATTCATCTACAACGAAAAAGACGAACACACAATTTACAACGAAAAAGTTCTCAGCACAAAAAAGTAAGTGGAAAATGAAACTGTCAACAATACAGAAAAATGCATCAAAATGACAGCACTAAATTCATACCTCTCTATAATTACCCTGAAGGTAAATGGACTAAATGCACCAATAAAGAGACAGAGAGTCATAGATAGGATAAAAAAACATAATTCAGCTATATGCTGTCTACAAGAGACACACCTTAGACTTAGAGACACAAACTAAAACTCAAAGGATGGAAAAAATACATCAAGCAAACAACAATCAAAAACAAGCAGGAGTGGCAATATTAATTTCTGACTAAATAGACTTTAAAGTTAAATCCACCACAAAGGATAAGGAAAGACACTATCTAATGATTAAAGGGACAATTTACTAGGCAGATATAACCATATTAAATACATATGCACCCAATGACAGGGCTGCAAGATACATAAAACAAACTCTAACAGCATTGAAAAGTGAGATAGACAGCTCTGGAATTATAGTAGGAGACTTCAACACACCACATTTGGTGAAGGATAGGACATCCAGTAAGAAGCTCAGTAAAGACACAGAAGATCTAAATGCCACAATCAACGAACTTGACCTCATAGACATACAGAAAACTCCACCCAACAGCTGCAAGGTATACTTTCTTTTCTAGTGCACATGAAATATTCTCTAGAATAGACCACATATTAGGTCATAAAGCAAGCCTTAGCAGAATCCAAAACATCAAAATATTACAAAGCATCTTCTCAGACCATAAGGCCATAAAAGTAGAAGACAAAAACAGAAAAAGCAGGGAAAAGAAATCAAATACTTGTAAATGGAACAATACCCTGCTCCAAAAAGACTGGATTATAGAAGACATTAAGGAGGGAATAAACAAACTCATAGAATCCAATGAGAATGAAAACACTTCCTATCAGAACCTTTGGGATACAGCAAAAGCAGTGCTCAGAGGTCAATTGATGTCAATAAATGAACACATACAAAAAGAAGAAAGGGCCAAAATCAAAGAACTGTCCCTACAACTTGGACACAAATAAAGAGAGTAAAAAAAGAAACCCTCAGGAACCAGAAGAAAATAAATAATAAAAACTAGTGCAGCATTAAATGAATTAGAGAACAGAAAACAATTGAAAGAGTTAACAAACAAAAAGCTGATTATTTGAAAAAATTAACAAAGTTGGTAAACCATTGGCTAGGCTGACAAAAGAAAAACAGGAAACAAATAACCCAAATGAGAAATGAGATGGGTGATATTACAACAGACCCAGATGAAATTAAAAGAATCATATCAGATTACTATGAAAAACTGTACTCTAACAAATTGGAAAACCTGGAAGAAATGGGTGAACTCCTAGAAACACACTATCTACCTAAACTAACACAAACACAGGTAGAACAGCTAAGTTGACAGATAACAAAAGAAGAGATTGAAAAGATAATCAAAAAACTCCCAACAAAAAATGTCCTGGCTCTGACAGCTTCACTGCACAGTTCTACCAGACTTTCAGAGAAGAGGTTACTCCACTACTACTAAAGGTATTTCAGACCATAGAAGAGGACGGAATACTCCCAAACTCATTCTATGAAGCCAGCATATCCCTGATACCAAAATGAGCTGAAGACACCACAAAAAAGAAAATTACAAACCTATGTCCCTCATGAACTGATACGCAACAATCCTCAACAAAATTCTAGCCAATAGAATTCAACAACATGTCAAAAAAATAATTCACCATGACCAAGTGGGATTCATACCAGGTATGCAGGGATGGTTCAACATCAGAAAAACAATTAATGTAATCCACCACATAAATAAAAAAAAAGACAAGAATCACATGATTTTATCAATTGATGCAGAAAAGGCATTTGACAAAGTTCAACACCCATTCAGGATAAAAACTCTCAGCAAAATAGGAATAGAAGGAAAATTCCTCAACATAATAAAGGGCATTTATACAAAGTCAACAGCCACCATCATCCTAAATGGAGTGAGCCTGAGAGTAATCCCCTAGAGAACAGAAACCAGACAAGGATGAGACTTACCACCAGTCTTATTCAACATTGGGCTGGAAGTCCTAGCCAGAGCAATTAGGCTACAAAAAGAAAATAAAGGGCATCCAGATTGGAAAGGAAGAAGTAAAAGTAACTCTATTTGCAGATGACATGATCTTATACACAGAAAAACCTAAAAAATCCTCAAGAAAAATACTGAAACTGATAGAAGGGTTCAGCAGAGTATTGGGATACAAGATAAACATACAAAAATCAATTGAAGTCCGTCACACACACCACACACCAACAAAAAGAACATCAGAGAAGAAATCACTAAATCAAAACCATTTACAGTAGCCCCCGACAAGATAAAATACCTAGGAATAAATCCAACCAGAGACGTAAAAGACCTACACAAAGAAAACTACAAGACACTACTGCAAGAAACCCAAAAAGACTTTCATAAGTGGAAAAACATACCTTGCTCATGGATAGGAAGACTTAACATTGTAAAAATGTCTGTTTTCCCAAAAGCTATCTATAGATACAATGCAATTCTGACCCAAATTCCAACAACATTTTTTAATAAGATGGAGAAAGAAATCACAAACTTCATGTGGAAGAGAAGAAGGCCCTGGATAAGTAAAGCATTGCTGAAAAAGAAGAACAAAGTGGGAGGCCTCACTCTACCTAATGACAGTCAAAACAGCCTGGTACTTGTACAAAAACAGATACATAGACCAATGGAACAGAATGGAGAATCCCAACATAAATACATCCACATGTGAGCAGCTGATATTTAACAAAGACCCAAACTCAGTTAAATGGAGAAAAGACACTCCGTTTAGCCAATGGTGCTGGCATAACTGGATATCCATCTGCAAAAAAAAAAAAAAAGAAAAGAAAGAAGCCCCGTATCTCACACCATCCACAGAGAAAAAAAATTAACTCAAAATGCCTCAAAGTCCTAAATATCAAGTCAAAAATGATAAAAACCATGGGAGAAAAAATAGGGACAATGCTACGAGCCCTAATGCATGGTATAAACTGTAAACCAAACATTACTAACAATGTAGAAGAGAAACTAGATAACTGCGAGCTCCCCAAAATCAAACACCTATGCTCATCCAAAGACTTCACCAAAAGAGTAAAAAGATTACCTACAGACTGGGAAAAAGTTTTTAGCTATGACGTATTTATCTGATCAGCATCTGATCTCTAAAATCTACGTGATACTGCAAAACTCAACTACAAAAAGCCAAATAACCTGATTAAAATGGACAAAAGATATCAGCAGGTACTTCACTAAAGAAGACATTCAGATAGCTAACAGACACATGAGGAAATGCTCGTAATCATTAGCCATTAGAGAAATGCAAATCCAAACTACATTGGGATTCCATTTCACTCCAACAAGGTTGGCATTAATCCAAAAAACACAAAACAATAAATGTTGGAGAGGTTGTGCAGAGACTGGAACACTTCTACACTGCTGGTGAGAATGTAAAACGGTACAACCACTTTGGAAGTCGATTTGGCACTTATTTAAAAAACTAGAAATAGAAATACCATACCATCCAGCAATCCCACTCCTTGGACTATATCCTACAGAAATAGCAAAAAGATGGAAGCGACCAAGGTGTCCATCAACAGATGGGGGATCATGACCACTGGGGTCCTTCCAGTCTCAGTCAGACCATTAAGTCTGGTCTTATGAGAATTTGGGGTCTGCATCCCACTGATCTCCTGCTCCCTCAGGGGTTCTCTGTTGTGTTCCCTGTCAGGGCAGTCATTGGTTGTAGCCGGGCACCATCTAGTTCTTCTGGTCTCAGGCTGATGTAGTCTCTGGTTCATGTGGCCCTTTCTGTCTCTTGGGCTCATAATCACCTTGTGTCCTTGGTGTTCTTCATTCTCCTTTGATGAAGGTGGGCTGAGACCAATTGATGCATCTTAGATGGCTGCTTTCTAGCGTTTAAGACCCCAGACATCTCTCTTCAAAGTGGGATGCAGAATGTTTTCTTAATAGATTTTATTATGCCATTTGGCTTAGATGTCCCCTGAAACCATGGTCCCCAAACCACTGCCCCTGCTACGCTGAACTTCGAAACATTCAGTTTATTCAGGAAACTTCTTTGCTTTTGGTTTAGTCCAATTGTGCTGACCTCCCCTCTATTCTGTGCTGTCTTTCCCTTCACCTAAAGTAGTTCTTATATACTATCTAATTAGTGAATGACCCTCTCTCCCCCTCCCTGCTCCCCCTCTCATAACCACAAAAGAGTGTTTTCTTCTCAGTTTAAACTATTTCTCAAGTTCTTATAATAGTGGTCTTATACAATATTTGTCCTTTTGCAACTTGCTATTTTCACTCGGCATGATGCCTTCCAGTTTCTTCCATGTTATGAAATGTTTCACAGATTCCTCACTGTTCTTTATCGATGCGTACTGTTCCATTGTGTGACTATACCATAATTTATTTATCCATTCATCTGTTGATAGGCACCTTGGTTGCTTCCATCTTTTAGCTATTGTAAACAGTGCTGCAATAAACATGGGAGTGCATATATCTGTTCATGTAAAGGCTCTTATTTCTCTAGGCTTTTTAAGGAAGCGCCAAATGGATTTCCAAAGTGGTTGTACCATTTTACGTTCCCACCTGCAGCGTATAAGTGTTCCAATCTCTCCACAGCCTCTCCAACATTTATTGTTTTGTGTTTTTTGGATTGATGCCAGCCTTGCTGGAGTGAGATGGAATCTCGTTGTAGTTTTGGTTTGCATTTCTCTAATGGCTAATGATCATGAGAATTTCCTCATGTTGTTAGCTACCTGAATGTCTTGTTTAGTGAAGCGTCTTTTGCCCATTTTTTAAATTGGGTTGTTTGTGTTTTTCAGTTGAGTTTTTACACTGTCATGTAGATTTTAGAGAACAGGTGTTGATCAGAAATGTCATAGCTAAAAACGTTTTCTCAATCTGTAGGTAATCTTTTTACTTTTTTGAAGTCTTTGGGTGAGTGTAGGTGTTTGATTTTTAGGAGCTCCCAGTTATCTACTTCGTCTTCTGCATTTTTAGTAATATTTTGTGTACTGTTTCTCTTAACGTTGTCCCTATTTTTTCTTTCATGATCTCTGTCGTTTTAGATTTTATACATAGGTCTTTGATCTGTTTTGAGCTTGTTCTTGTACATGGAGTGAGGTATGGGTTTTGGTTCATTTTTTTGCAGATGGATATCCAGTTATGCTGGCACCGTTTTTAAAAAGACTGTCTTGTTCCCATTTAACTGTTTTCAGGCCTTTGTCAAATATCAACTGCTCATGTATGGATGGATTTATGTCCGGATTCTCAATTCGGTTCCGTTGGTCTAAGTATCTGCTTTTGTACAAGTACCAGGCTGTTTTGACTACTGTGGCAGTATAATAGGTCCTAAAATCAGGTAGAGTAAGGCCTCCCACTTTGTTCTTCTTTTTCATTAATGCTTTACTTATCCGAGGCCTCTTTCCTTTCCTTATGAAGTTGGGGATTTGTTTTTCCATTTTATTAAAGAATGTCATGGAATTTGGATTGGAATTGCATTAAATACATAGATCACTTTGGGCAGCATAGACATTTTTATAATTTTAAGGCTTCCTGTCCATGAGCAAGGTAGGTTTTTCCACTTAAGTAGGTCTCTTTTGGTTTCTTGCAGAAGTGTTTTGCAGTTTTCTTTGTAAAGGTCTCTTACATCTCTGGTAAGATTTATTCCTAAGTATTTTATCTTCTTGGGGGCTGCTGTAAATGGTATTGATTTGGTGATTTCCTCTTTGAAGTTCTTTTTGTAGATGTAGAGGAATCCAACTGATTTTTGTATGTCTATTTGTATCCCGATACTCTGCTGAACTCTTCTATTACTTTCAGTAGTTTTCTGGAGGATTCCTTAGGGTTTTCTGTGTAGAAGATCATGTCGTCTGAAAATAGATATAATTTTTCTTCTTCCTTGCCAATCCGGATGCCCTTTGTTTCTTTGTCTAGCCTAATTGCTCTGGCTAGAACCTCTAGCACAATCTTGAATAACAGCAGTGATAAAGGGCATCCTTGTCTGGTTCCCGATCTCAATGGAAATGTTTTCAGGCTCTCTCCATTTAGGGTGATGTTGGCTGTTGGCTTTGTATATAAAAAAAAAATTATGTTGAGGAATTTTCCTTCAATTCCTATTTTGCTGAGAGTTTTTATCCTGAATGGGTGTTGAATTTGTCAAATGCCTTTTCTGCATCAGTTGATAAAATCATGTGATTCTTGTCTTTTATTTATTTATGTCGTGGATTACATTAACTGTTTTTCTAATGTTGAACCCGCATACCTGGTATGAATCCCACTTGGTCATGGTGAATTATTTTTTTGACATGTTGTTGAATTCTCTTGGCTAGAATTTTGTTGAGGATTGTTGCGTATCAGTTCATGTGGGACATAGGTCTGTAATTTTCTTTTTTAGGTGTCTTCAGCTCATTTTGGTATCAGGGATATGCTGGCTTCATAGAATGAGTTTGGGAGTATTTCTTCCTCTTCCATGGTCTGAAATACTTTAGTAGTAGTGGAGTAACCTCTTCTCTGAAAGTCTGGTAGAACTGTGCAGTGAAGCTGTCAGAGCCAGGACATTTTTTGTTGGGAGTTTTTTGATTATCTTTTCAATCTCTTCTTTTGTTATCTGTCAATTTAGCTGTTCTACCTGTGTTTGTGTTAGTTTAGGTAGATAGTGTGTTTCTAGGAGTTCACCCATTTCTTCCAGGTTTTTCAATTTGTTAGAGTACAATTTTTCATAGTAATCTGATATGATTCTTTTAATTTCATCTGGGTCTGTTGTAATATCACCCATCTCAATTCTTATTCAGGTTATTTGTTTCCTCTCCTGTTTTACTTTGGTGAGTTTGGCCTATGGTTTATCAATTTTTTTTTGATTTTTTCAAAGAACCAACTTTTGGTCTTGTTAATTCTTTCAATTGTTTTTCTGTTTTCTATTTCATTTAGTTCAGCTCTAATTTTTATTAAATGTTTTCTTCTGGTGCTTGAGGGTTTCTTTTGTTGTTTTCTTTATATTTATTCAAGTTGTAGGGATAATTCTTAGATTTTGGCCCCTTCTTCTTTTTTGTATGTGTGCATTTATTGATATAAATTGACCTCTGAGCACTGCTTTCACTGCGTCCCAAAGGTTCTGATAGGAAGTGTTTTCATTCTCATGGAATTCTATGCAATCCTTTATTTCATCCTTAATGTCTTCTATAATCCAATCTTTTCTGAGCAGGGTATTGTTCAGTTTCCAAGTGTTTGATTTCTTTTCCCTGTTTGTTCTGTTATTGATTTCCACTTTTATAACGTTATGGTCAGAGAAGATGCTTTGTAATATTTACATGTTTTGGATTCTTCTAAGGCTTGCTTTATGACCTAATATGTGGTCTATTCTAGAGAATGTTCCATGTGCACTAGAAAAGAAAGTATACTTGTTTGCTGTAGGTCTATGAAGTCATGTTGGTTGATTGTGGCATTTAGATCTTCTGCGTCTTTATTGATCTTCGTTCTGGATGTCCTGTCCTTTCCTGAAAGTGATGTGTTGAAGTCTCCTACTATTATTGTGGAGCTGTCTATCTCACTTTTCAATGCTGATAGAGTTTATGTGTCTTTTAGCCCTATCATTGGGTGCATAAACATTAAATATGGTTATATCTTCTTTTTATAAAAAAATAATTTTAATGATTATATAGTGTCGTTTGTTACCCTTTATGATGGACTTAACTTTAAAGCCTGTTTGTCAGAAATTAATATTGCCACTCCTGCTCTTTTTTGATTGTTGTTTGCTTGATGTATTTTTTCCATTCTTTGAGTTTTAGTTTGTTTGTGTCTCGAAGTTTAAGGTGTCTCTTGTAGGCAGCATACAGACAGATCGTGTTTTTTAATCCATTCTGCCACTCTCTGTCTCTTTATTGGTACATTTAGTCCGTTTATATTCAGCGTGATTATGGATGTGTATGAATTTAATGTTATCATTTTGATGTCTTTCTGTGTGTGTTATTAACGGTTTCTTTTTCCCACTTAATTTTATGTGCTGAGTAGATTATATATAGTCCCTTCCTCATACTCTTTGTTGTTGATTTTGTTTCGGCTGTGTGTTTTTTCTTGTATTTTATTTTGATGAGTAGAATACTTTGTCTCCTTTTGGTTACCTTATTATTTACCCCTGTTGTTGTTAGGTGATGTCGAGTTGGTTCCGACTCATAGTGACCCTATGCACAACAGAACAAAACACAGCCCGGTCCCGCGCCATCCTCACAATAGTTGTTATGCTTGAGCTCATTGTTGCAGCCACTGTGTCAATCCACCTTTTTGAGGGTCTTCCTCTTTTCCACTGACCCTGTACTCTGCCAAGCATGACGTCCTTCTCCAGGGACTCATCCCTCCTGACAACATGTCCAAAATATGTAAGACGCAGTCTCGCCATCCTTGCCTCTAAGGAGCATTCTGGCCGCACTTCTTCCAAGACAGATGTGTTCGTTCTTTTGGCAGTCCATGGTATATTCAATATTCTTTGCCAACACCACAATTCAAAAGTGTCAACTCTTCTTCAGTCTTCCTTATTCATTGTCCACCTTTCACATGCATATGATGCGAATGAAAATACCATGGCTTGGGTCAGGCGCACCTTAGTCTTCAGGGTGACATCTTTGCTCTTCACCACTTTGAAGAGGTCCTTTGCAGCAGATTTGCCCAATGCAATGCGTGTTTTGATTTCTTGACTGCTGCTTCCGTGGCTGTTGATTGTGGATCCAAGTAAAATGAAATCCTTGACAACTTCAACCTTTTCTCCGTTTATCATAATGTTGCTCATTGGTCCAGTTGTGAGGATTTTTGTTTTCTTTATGTTGAGGTGTAATCCATACTGAAGGCTGTGGTCTTTGATCTTCATTAGTAAGTGCTTCAAGTCCTCTTCACTTTCAGCAAGCAAGGTTGTATCATCTGCCTAATGCAGATTGCTAATGAGTCTTCCTCAAATCCTGATGCCCCGTTCTTCTTCATATAGTCCAGCTTCTCGGATTATTTGTTCAGCATACAGATTAAGTTTTCCCCTAGTTTTCTAAATTTAAACCTTACTTTCACTTCTTTGTATCGCCGTATCATCCTTTCCATATGGAAGATCTATGATTACATTTCTTAGTCCCTCTTACTTTTTTAATGTTGAGTTTTTTTTTTATCTTGCTTTTTTTTTTTTCTCTGTCTGGGTTGACTTCTGATTGCTCTGTCCAGTGTTCTAGTCTTGGGTTGATGCCTGATATTATTGATTTTCTAACAAAAGAGCTCCCTTTAGTATTTCTCATAGTTTTGGTTTTTTTTTTTTTTTTTTTTTTACAAATTCCCTAAACTTCTATTTATCTAGATACGTCCTACTTTCCCCTTTGTATTTAAGGGACAGATTTGCTGGATATATGATTTTTGGTTGGCAATTTTTTTCCTTCAATTTTTTTAAATAAGTCATCCCATTGCCTTCTTGCCTGCATGGTTTCTGCATAGTAGTCTGAGCTTATTCTTATTGACTCTCCTTTGTAGGTGACTTTTTGTCTATTAAAATACTCTCTCTATCTGTGGCTTTGGCAAGTTGGATTATAATATCTCTTGGTGACTATCTTTTAACATCTACCTTATGTGGAATTCGATAAGCATCTTAGATAGATATCTTCTCATCTTTCACAATATCAGGGAAGTTTTCTGCCAAAAAACAACAATTCTCTCCACATATTTTCTGTTATCCCTCCCTGTTCTCATTCTTCAGTCCCTCGCAGGTTATTTCTCTTGATAGAGTCCCACATGATTCTTAAAGATTCTTCATTTTTTAAAATTCTTTTATTCGATTTTTCCTCGAATATGTTACTGCCAAGTGATTTATCTTCAAGTTGAGAAATTATGGCTCCTACTTGCTCAATTCTGCTCCTCCGATTTTCTGTTGAGTTGTGTAATTCTGTAATTTTTTTGTTAATCTTCTGAATTTCTGATTGCTGTCTGTCTATGGATTTTTCCAGCTTATTAAATTTTTCGTTATGTTTCTGAATGATCTTTTTAATTTCTTCAATTATTTTATCTGTGTGTTTCTTGGTTTGTTCTGCGTATTGTCTCATTTCCTTCCTGATGTCTTGAAGAGTTCTGTATATTAATCTTTTGTATTCTGCCTCTGGTAATTCCAGGATTGCACTTTTATCTAGAAGATCCCTGGATTCTTTGTTTTGAGAGCTTATTGAGGTGATCATGGTCTGTTTCTTTATGTGACTTGATATTGACTGTTGTCTCTGAGCCATCTATGAGTTATTATATTAGTTTATTCCTGCTTACTGTATCGTAGCCTCTTGCTTTGTTTTGTTTTGTTTTGATATGCCCAAATGGGTTGGCTGAGTGAGCTAGCTTGATTATTTTCACCTTTGGAACACTGTCGTCCTGTCCTCAGATGGAAAGAGCTGTTATCAGTTATATCATTCTAGGAGTCCATTCACTTTTCTTGTATGGATTCAGCTCAGGTGTCCAGGTAGCTGATCATGAAGTGTGTGGTACAGGCTCTGTCCTACAGTCTTAGAGGGGCAGTGGTAATTGGTGTATATACCAATATCTGATTGCAGCAGGGGGTCACACTCTGAAAAAGACGTGGGGCTGAGAGCTGACTCCCAAGTGTCTCTGAGGAAAGCGCGTCCCTGTTCCCTAGAGTGCGCAGGTGGGTGGGTTCTTCAGACAGACCATGGGCTCCTAATATTTTTGGTTGTAAAGACTGGGAGGTACCAGTTATCCTTGGACCCCTGTAGTGGGTGGCTGAGTGACCTGAGTGGAGCTATCAGTCCTTAGGCCCGTCATGTGGGTAGGTGAGGACCCTGTTTAACGGGCAAAGCAATGCTAAACATCACCCACCTTTCCGCCGCACAGCTGAAATGGTTAGAGTGTGCCAACAAGGGCCTAGTCTCCTGAAATAGGCCCACACAGGTCCATGCAGAGGGGAAAGGTGCTCAAAGTCCATGGACTGTTTATGCCTGGACAGGGGCCACTTCTGTGCTGAGCTCCCCTGGTTAGTGGAGCTGGCAAATTATCTTTTCCCCCAATTGCCAATTTTTTCTTTCTCCGTGGCTGGGAGGATGGCTCTAGGCACTCAACAGTGCCTATCTCAGGCCCAGAGAATTCAGCCCCTGAAGCTGGCTTGTGAGTGGGGGGCGCGGTGAAACATACGGAAGCACTTAGCTTTTGCTGAGAGCGCCATTCTTCTCTGGTTCTGAAGGTATGAGTAGGCTGTGTGGCTGGCTGCTTCTCCCTAAGGAAACTGTGGCAAAATGCTAGTACCAACCCACTGCCGCCACTCTGGAATGATGCCTGAGGGCTTTCCGAGATTCAGGCCCAGTAACTCCTCTCTACTTCTGTACTGTCTCTTCTTCCCCCTTCCCCTCTGTTCTTTTTCTAAACTTGCCTTTGAAGCTCAGGGCTTCTAGCTTGTCATAAATATACTTGTTTCACTTTTTTTGGGGGGGGTCTTTGTTGTATAAAGGGTTCGCCGGGAGCATCTGTCTATTCCACCTACTTAGCTCAGCCAGCGTAAACAAAATCTTTTCAATGCTCTAAAACTAAGAGAAATAGATCACAAATACTAAACATGCAGTGGTAAAATTATAGGTATATGTTTTCACAGTTCTGAAATCGTATATATTTACTAGGTTTAAACAAATAAAGAAGTGAATTTTAATAATGGGATTCCCTGGTTGGTGCAAATGGTTAACATTCTCAGCTGCCAACCGAAAGGCATATGTTCAAAACTTTCACATTTCTAATGAAGACAATTCTTTACAAATTTGATCAAAATTTCACCTTTTATAAGAAAGTGGGTTTCTTATTTTATTACTCATATAATATGAAGTAAGGATGAATATTAAGCAACTTATTAATGGATATAAATATTACATAGAAGTCACCATCTTAGGTCCTCTGTGGGATGCAAGGATGAATATAACTCTTCTCAAGAGAGATCTGCTAGGGAGAGGAGTGAGCAGGTTACTGAGAAATGCAAAGGCCCCTTCCAGATTTCCCTTATGGTCTATAATATAGCAGAGATGTGGCCTGACTTTGTCTGGTTTCCAGAAGATCAGTACACAGTCTTTGCTGAGGTTAAAAATATTTCCACATCTTTTGAAGGTTTCTGACGTTCTACTTTTCATGTCCTGAAAAACTGCGTTTAAGCCATTATAAAATAAAGTATGATTAGTGTGAATGTTGCTAGTTGTTGGAAGGTATAAAACGATTTTACATTTTATTCTTCACAACAGAAATTTTACTCTCTAAAATCAAAAGGAGATAGCTGTCAAGATTTTAATAGAATTGATAAACTATTACTACATTCAAAATAGCATTTGAATATGTGGGAACAAGCTAAGTAGGTTAGGAAAATGAAAGAAGTTTTTTCTTAACTTTTCTGGATATCCATTTGGATAAGTGGACTTATGGAGAAGATAACTGTGAGACGGAATTACAAGGGAATGAAACATTTTTTCCAAAAACCTTAATAACTCAGTGTCATGGGTTGAATTGTGTACCCTAATAAGACGTGTCAAATTGATTAGACCATGATTCCCAGTATTGTGTGGTTGTCCTTCATCTGGTGATTGTAATTTTATGTTAAAAACTATTAGGGTAGGATTATAACACCCTTACCCAGGTCACATCCCTGATCCAATGTAAAGGGAGTTTCCCTGGGGTATGGCCTACACCACCTTTTATCTTACAGGAGATAAAAGGAAGGGAAACAAGCAGAAAATGTGGGACCTCATACCACCAAGATAATAGTACCAGGAGCAGAGCGAGTCCTTTGGATCTGGGGTCCATCCAGGGAGAAGCTCCTATCTGGGGAAAGATTGATGCCCTGAATTTGGACTTTTACCCTACTTCACTGTGAAGACATAAATTTCTCTTTGTTAAAGCCCATCCACTTGTGTTATTTCTGTTGCAGCAACATTATACTAAGACACTCAGGAAGATAATTTCATGGAAAATGCAATGAGCCGTAATCCAGCGACAGAGTTGATAAGATAAAAGGCTAGCAGTCACTTTTCAATTTGTGCTTCAGTCAAAATGAAAAATAAATACATTATGCCTCTTTCAGTTCAAAAATAAAAATGTTTTTATTTAAATACATGCATGTACATTTTTAGGAAGCCTTACAGAAGTGGAACATTAAAGATCGTGATGGAATAAGAAGACAAACCAGTGAGTAATTGAAACTTTTGTATTTTTTAAATAATTGGGTTACTTATTCTGTCTTGTAGCAATTGTATTTAGTGTACTCATATGGTCTTGGCAATTAGACCCATAAATCTTAGGGTTAAAAATTTAAATATATTACTTGTAATAAGGCAACTGATTTCTTATATCCTAAAAAAAATAATGAGTTGTTACTTCAGGCTTCTAAGTTTGACTTTTACTTTTTGGTAAGTTAAAGTAACCCATTTCTTTTTCTAGGAGATAGATTGTCTAATAAATTATCTGAGTGAAAAGAAAGGGCTATGTAATTCTTATGACTGTTTCAACACAATTGTAATCAGAGTTTGCATAAATAGGACATAAAATGACAATTATTTTATTCATTGTCTCCCAAAGATGTGCTTTGTTGTGTGAAGATTTCCTATCTACTACTGTATTTTTAATATAAAAGAACTAATAAATGTGTATTAAAAGAATGCCAACAAGATCTTAAAAATAAGAAAAAATTTGCATGGATTATACAGGATATTTTAGAATATTAGAGATGATGATGCTGATCATGATGAATTATATCTTTCATCTCTTCCCCTTAATACTTTTTTTGTCTAAATGGGATTAAAAGAAGAAAAATTGAAGAGAGAGAGAGAGAAATGAACAACTACACAGTGGTCACAGTGCTTGAAATCTCCTTTACAACTGTATGCATTCCCAGATTTCTGGGTGCAATTATCACCAGGGATAAGACCATGTCCTATAACAACTGTGCAGCTCAAGTCTTCTTTATTTTCATGAGGATGACAGAATTTTACCTTCTGACAGCCATGTCCTATGACTTCTATGTGGCCATCTGCAAGCCCCTGCATTACACGAGCACCATGAACAGGAAACTCTGCTCCTTGCTTGTGTCATGTGTGTGGCTGAGAGGGTTTCTGACCATATTCCCACCCCTTATGCTTCTTCCCCCCCAGATTACTGTGCTTCCAAAGTCATTGATCACTTTGCATGCAACTATTTTCCCCTCTTACAACTATCTTGCTCAAATACATGGCTCCTAGAAGTAATTGGTTTTTACTTGGCTTTGGTTTCTTTGTTATTCACTTTGGCATTAATAATTTTGTCCTACATGTGTGTCATCAGGACTATTCTGAGAATCCGATCTTCCAGTAAGAGAAAAAAAAACTTTCTCCACTTGTTCCTCCCACATGACTGTCATTTCCATCTCTTATGGAAGCTGTATCTTCATGTATGCCAATCCGTCTGCAAAAGAAAGGCATCATTGACCAAAGGAGTTTCTATTCTCAACACCTCTGTTGTCCCCATGCAGAACCCCTTCATTTATTCCCTGAGGAACCAGGAAGTAAAACAAGTCTTTGAAAACTTCCTCCAGAACGTAGTGTCTACAAATTTGGAGCTGTTTTTTTTTTTTTTTTTTTTTTTTAGCAAAAATACAGATACATGTGGTTGACATGAGTTGGAATCGACTTTGGGGGGAGGGCGTATAAAGAACAATGAAATGTAAACCTGAAATTCATAGATGTTTGTACAGGTATGCTTGTTCTTTCAGAGTCTCTTTACCTGTCACATCATTTGATCTGATATTTTGCAAATCCTTCAGTTTAACCGCTGTGCCTGAGTTTGTCCAATACAGTGCATATTAACATATTTGAAAATATGGTAAAGTTTATTTCTCCTACTGAATTTTCTGAAAAACTTACATTTTCCTTGAAGGCACACTGTAACTAAGATGGAGTAAAGTTGTTTTAATTCTGTTTATTTTCTCAGCTCTTAAAAGACACAGTTATTATTGCTTCGTACTTCAAATGTAGTGTTTCAAATGTATGTAATTTCTTGTGTATTTTCAAGGTGAATATTGATAGTGTTTTCAGTAATGTTTATAGAATTTCCACGCTCTGTGTCATTATTCATTAAATTCAGTTCAATACATACTATTGTGTTGCACTTTGAATACAGAGCTTTATACTTTGTGAAATTTAATGTATATTTTCTGCATAAATATTGATCATGAGATTAAGTAATTTTTATAAAATTTTCATGTTTTTAGAACTTCTTAGGAGATATTCATAGTTTTTCTAAAACATGCAAAGTAAATGCACTAAAACTAAAACAGATTTCACTTCTATTTTTCTGTAAATTATAAAAGTTCCGCATTGCGAACTACAAAAATAAATTTAGGCTACACTATGATTATTTTGGAAAGCCTGGTGGCGTACTCGTTAAGTGCTACGGCTGCTAACCAAGAAGTCAGCAATTCGAATCTGCCAGGCACTCCTTGGAAACTCTATGGGGCAGTTCTACTCTGTCCTATAGGGTCGCTATGAGTCGGAATCGACTTGATGGCAGCGGGTTTTGATTTTATGATTCTTTTAATTATATGAACCCCACAAGTTATATGAACAGTGTTGTGATAATGACTCATCTGGCTTAAAATATAAAACATTAATTAATGACTATATTTTAGAAGCATTACAATTTCAAATTTTCTTTTCTTGTTCTCCCAAATTATGTTGACTAGAAAATTTTGTTTAACAGACTTCGTTGTTAAATTGTAGACTACTTACAAAGTGAAGCATTTGAAAAAAAAAAAACTTGAAGTGCTTGTCAAATCATGAAAAGTGTTGTTATGCAGATTTTTAGTATAATTCAAAAATATTTTGGTCTTTATATGTATCTATATCCTTTTAAGATCTAGAACACAATGCGTTCCAATATGAGAAATGAACATGGTGACTTCTCTCTGAGGAATTTAAAACCTGTAAGTCTTGGTGGTACCTTACATTTGTCTGTGATTTAAACAGTCTCAGAGATCTTTTACATATCCCTTTTATTCATGTATTTATTCATCTCTTTATTCCCAAATTTCAGTATCTACATAGGAAATGATTCAGTGATGGAAAAGAATGGCTTTTGTGCTTGTTCATATCCAGTGTAAGGAAAAAAAGGAAGTAAATTGATTATAATCCAATTGTATATAAATTCTATAATATCTCTATGAAGAATACACTGTATAGGCACATGAAAATATTAAGGTTATAAATGTAATAGGCTTGCCCACATCATTCAGAATTTGGAAAAAACATTACAGCAATAAGGAAGGCACAATCATTGTTATTTGTATGTATTATATTAGGATTACGGTCATGATAGAGACAGCAGATAAAGAGAAAAATTTGCTACATTGCAAAGCCTTGTGTAACTAGACATTCCATTAATAACTAACATTTAGTTAATACTTAAAAATATTATACAATGACCAAGTTTAAAAGCTTAATTATTTTTGCAGACTCCTATGACATAGTGGGTTCCTTGGGTGGTACAAACTGTAAATGCTGCACTCAACTGCTAAACAAAAGGCTGGAGATTCGAGTCCACCCAAAGCTGCTTCAGAAGAAAGGTTTGGAAATCTACTTCCAAAATATGATCCATATTGAAAACCCTATGAAGCACATTTCGATTTTTAGGCACACAGGGTTGCCATTGACTGCACAGCAAGTTCTTTTTTTTTTTTAACGACATATGTAGTAATCATTCTACGTGACTACACCTTATGTTTTTAAACTTGATTTGCATCTGGCATGCCGGAACAATAGCTGTCATTCTGAGCAAACTAAGTAAACGACAGTCTTTGCAACTATAGACAAAAAGAAAAATACTTATCCATGTATGTAGATTTGGGGTTCCATCTGAAATTGAGTTAAATTTGGTGTATTCACAATTATAATTATTTAATACATTGTAAGCAATAAGGTACTTTTTTCTGCTTAAATAAATAATGACTGTTATTGAAGTACTGAGTTATGATACCGAACTTTCAATTTACCATCAATAAGAACTTAAGAAAATTAGGCACGTTAGCTTTTCCAACTTCAGTGTCCTCATTTTTTTTAAATAAAGTTGAAAATACTTCAGTTTTTATGCCATATGCTTACTGCGGAAACCCTGGTGGCGTAGTGGTTAAGTGCTACACCTGCAAACCAAAGAGTTGGAAGTTCGAATCTGCCAGGTGCTCCTTGGAAACTCTAGGGGGCAGTTCTACTCTGTCCTACAGGGTCGCTATGAGTCAGGATTGACTCGACGGCTCGGCTCTAGGTTTGTTTTTTTTACGTTTACCGTGAGATAAAATTATAAAAGATATCCATAGATTATTTTTTAAAGTAAGAAACGTTATTCAAATGTAACACTAGTGTTTAAGAATCCGACAGTATGAAGGGCTTAGGTTTTGCTCCAAATCTATGACTTTGTTTATATGTGAAATAGTATATATATATATAATTTTTTAGGCACTCCAATCTATCGTGCGCAGGTGAAATTTCTTTCCCAGCTCTTAATTTCATATCATGTAAAGCCATTACTTGCTAGTCACATTGAGTTAATCTGGTCAATTTAAAAATATCAGCTTCATATTCGACTAGCTTCGGTCGGGCATTGAAATTTGGTTGGAGTCTTGGGCTCCTTTCATTGCCTCTTCTCTACTCAGAGATAGTTCGTAATTGGGACAAAGGCAGAAGACAGATGGAAAAGGACAAACACCTTTTATTTATCTGGTGCTCCTTTAAATCTCTTTTGATTAACATTGGATCTTTGTGGGAGGGTGTCTAAATGCAGATACTCCTATATGGTGCATATGAGTAAATTCAATGGACTTCACACAAATTGCGGTGCTACAACCAATCCCTCACCAGTATTTAACTCTGAGGTACACAACATAGAAAATTGCATTGGTGTTCCTTAATCTGGAAGCAGCTAAACTTGAAAGGGTACTTGCAAAATGCCTAAAGTGTGATTATCTTTTCTAATGTTTAATTGATCTAAGGGAAACCTGCACATTCTTGGTTTAACAAGTAATGATTGTAATGACTACTTCACTTCTGCTCACTCTCTGTGCCCAAGTATTTCTCTGAAATTCTTTCTCTTCTACTCAAATTGAGAGGTCAGAGCAGCAAATACAGTGTGATATACCAAACCATCGTAAAGAGAAGCCTGTCATTCTCAGAAGCACTGCGTATTCATGTATCTGGTTCTCTAAGACCTGTTATACTTGACCTTGAGAGTCATTGTCAGGTTGCAACATTCACAGAAAATGGAGGGAAAATCGTTTCTAAGCTGATGATGACATGGTTCCATTAATCTTTCTCTTTTAGCAACTCCACTGTATACGGAATAATGAGAGATTCTAGATAATGGTTTCTGGTAGCAGAATCTGTCCAACTGCCAGTTATTTGGCTCTGTAATGGTTGCTTGACCCCCAAATTATCTTGATTGTAGGGTGTTATAAATTGAATTGTGTCTACCCCAAAATATCTGTTGCAAATCCTAACCCCTCTACCCGTGGTTATAATTCCATATGGGAATGTGTTTTTTCGTTGTGTTAATAATGTAGCAAAACAAACAAACAAAAAAAAAAACATTGCCATTGAGTCTATTCTGACTCATAGAAACCCTATATGAAAAAGTAGAACTGCTTCACATGGTTTCCAAGGAGTGGCTGGTGGATTCAAACTGCCAACTTTTTGGTTAGCAACGGAACTCTTAACCACTGCACCACCAGGTTTTCCAATAATGTAGGATGTGTCTTAAATCAATCTTTTTTGAGATATAAAAGAGCAGATTAAGCCAGGGATAGCAAGCATAGTTGGGAGAGGGTAGATACCATGCCACTTGAAGATCACCAAGGAACCAAGGAACAGAAGCTGAAAAGAGACAAGGACCTACCCCTCGAAGAGACACAGATAGAACGCCTTCCTCCAGAGCTGGTGCCCTGAATTCAAACTTCTGTTTAGCCTCCTAAAATGTGAGAAAATAAATGTGTTTTTTAATGTCACCCACTTATTGTATTTCTGTTATAGCAGGACAAGATAATTAAGACACGAGGATTAAGCATTTGATTTTTGTAGCTTTGGAAAGTCAACCACAATGCCAACCCAGAAGAAAATTTTCTTAGCATTCTCTTGCAAAGACATGAAAACAGCTTGGCACTATTTCCATTTTTCATATCTTTGTAAGTTAATACAGTAGAGGAACCAGCTTCCAAGTTCAGATGAATGAGGAAATACACTTAAGTGAATTTTCTCATGAAAATTATGGTTTATGACAGTACACTAGGCCAAGGAATGGTATACCATCCCGTTGATTAATTAAAAAGACATCTAGAACTGTTTCTTAAACTCGCTCAGCCTCAGATGCATTGGCTCAGTTGTTTATCCTCAGGGTAGATCTGAAAATGTAGATAACAAGTGTATTCACTCTCAGTTAGTTCAGGACAATCTTTGCACAGAAACAATAGGAAAGCAAAAATAATAATAAATTTTATTGAAGATATTGGAAAGTAAAAAAAAAAGCAAAGTATTTTAGGATTAAAATACAATATATTAAAGAATTCAGAATGATAATCCCAGCAAAGGAGGTCACTTTTCCCTGCCCATAATGGAAGAGGTAGCTGAACAGATAAATCAGGAAATCATTCCTAGCAGGTTAGAGAAGAAAAACTGGAGTGTAGGACTTGCCAAATTTGTGAAGCTAGGAAACTTTTATACTTTCAAAGTTTATCTAAAAGGTTAAGCCGTAGAAATAAGAGTGGGGAGAAGATAGCCTTTACCCTAAAGAAAAGCTTCAAAGTACGTCAAGTCATGGATTTAGATTAATATGCCTTTGAATATTAGTGTCCCTAATCATCTGCTAGAAAAAAGCATAAAATCTCTGTGGGAAGATATCATTGCTCTAAACACCACTATATTTCTATAACTTTGTCACACAACTCCTATCTATCAGAAACAATACCCTGGCACATGAGCAGATAAAGCAATATAAATAAAATCAAACAAAGCTAACAATAAAAACAGGAAGAGTGGCGATAGAAAATAGACTCAAAAGGCACAAATGTTAAATTAGCTATGCTTAATATATTCAAAAGATCACAGTAAGAATTGTAATTTTGATTCAAGTTCTTAGAATTACTGAGGAAAAAAATCTGATATTTAAAGTTCTCCTTAATAACTCAGTGGAGGAGTTTAAGAGCAGATTAACACAGCCAAAGAAAGAGGTAGTGTACTGGAACAGAACTCAGAGGAGTGAATATTTGAGAAATACTAAAGGAAAACTAGAGAAGAGGGTAAGAGACAAAGAGAATAAGGTGAGAACTTCTACCAGATGGATTAATGGGGTTCCAGAAAGAGAAAAGAAAAAAAAAAAAAAAAAGGAGAGGCAATTTTTGAAGTTATAAACCAAAAAAAAAAAAAAAAATCTGTTACCCTTGAGTCGATATTGACTCATAGCGACCCTAGACAGAGTAGAACTGCCCCATAGGGTTTCCAAGGAGCTGCTTTGGATTTGAACTGCCAACTTTTTCGTTAGCAGCCAAGCTCTTTTTTTTTTTCCCTTGTTTTTTGTTTTAATTATTTTGTTGTTGTTGTCATTGGGAATATACATAGCAAAACATACACCAATTCAACAGTTTCTACATGTACAACTCAGTGACATTGATTACATTCTTCAAGTTGTGCAACCATTCTCACCCTCATTTTCTGGGTTCTTCCTCCCCCATCAGCATAAACTCACTGTTCCCTAAGATTCCTATCTAATCTTTTGAGTTGTTGTTGTCATTATAGATCTTTTTTTTATTGTGCTATAGGTTTACAGAGCAAATTAGCTTCTCATTAAACAATTAATACACATATTGTTTTGTGACATTGATTGCCAACCCCACGACATGTCAACACTGTCCACTTCTCAATCTTGAGTTCTCTATTTCCGTTCCTCTCTGTCAGACCAGTCAGTCTGCTCTTTTTTTGTGAGTTAGAATTTTGTTCTACATTTATCTCCAGCTCTGTCCAGGAGCCTCTATTGTGATCCCTATCAGAGCAGCTGGTCTAGGTAGCTGAGCACCATCTAGTTGTGTTGAACTCAGTCTGGTGGAGGTCGTGGTACTTGTGGTCCATTAGTCCTTTGGACTAATCTTTCCCTTGTGTCTTTCGTTCTCTTCATTCTCTCTTGACCAGAGAAGTATCTTAGATAGCCGCTCACAGGTTTCTAAGACCCAAGAGGTTGCTCCCCAAAGTAGAATATAGAACATTTTCTTTATAAATCATGTTATGCCAATTGAGCTAGATGTCCCCTGAGACTATGGTCCCCAGCCCTTAGCCCAGTAATTCCGTTCCTCTGGGAGTTTGAATGTGTCTATGAAGCTTCCATGGCCTTGCCTTGGTCAAGTTGTGCTGACTTTCCTAGCATTGTGTACTATCTGACCCTTCACCAAATTTACCACTTACCTATTGTTTAGTGATTTTCCCTCCCCACTCTTCTCCCTCGTAACCATCATAGTTTCTTTCTGTGTGTAAACCTTTCCATGAGTTTTTCTAACAGTGATCTCATACAGTATTTGTCCTTTCATGATTGAATTTCACTCAGCATAATGTCCTCCAGATTCATCCATGTTGTAAGATGTTTCACAGATTCATCATTGTTCTTTATTATTGCATAGTATTTCATGTTGTGTATGTACCATAGTTTGTTTATCCATTCTTCTGTTGATGGGCACTTAGGTTGTGTCCATCTTTTTCCTATTGTTAATAATGTCGCAATGAACATGGGTGCACATATGTCTGTTTGTATGATGGCTCTTATTTCTCTAGGATATATTCCTAGAAGTGGGATAGCTGGATCATGTAGTATTTCTATTTCTAGTTTTTTAAGGAAGCCACCCTATCTTTTTCCTAAATGGTTGTACCATTTTGCATTCCCACCTGCAGTGCATAAGAGTTCCAATCTCCCTGCAACCTCTGGAATATTTGTTAATTTATGTTTTTTTTTTTTATTATTTGTGCCAGTAATGTTGGGGTGAGATGGTGTCTCATTGTAGTTTTCGTTTATGTTTCTCTAATGGCTAGCGATTGCAAATATTTTCTCATGTGTCTATTAGCCATGCGAATGTCTTCTTTAGAGAAGTATCTGTTCATATACTTTGTCCATGTTTTAATTGGTTTACTTGTCTTTTTGTTGTAGAGGTGCTGGATTTTCCTACAGAATTTAGAGATTGCAACTTTGTTGGACTCGTCATGGCCAATTTTTTTTCCAAGTCTGTAGGTTCTCATTTTACTGGGTTGGTGAAATCTTTTGATGAGCATAAGTGTTTAATTTTTAGAAGATTCCAGTTACTAGCTTATCTTCTGGTGTTTGTGTATTGTTGGTTATGGTTTGTATGCCATTTATGCCATGTATCAGGGACTCTTGTGTTGACCTTTTTTCTTCTATGATCTTTATAGCTTTTGATTTCTTATTTAGGTCTTTGACCTATTTTGAATTAGTTTTTGTGTATGGTGTGAAGTATGGGTCCTGTTTCATTTTTTACAGATGGACATCTAGTTTTTCCAGCACTAATTGTTAGAAAGACTGTCTTTTCCCCATTTAGTGGACTTTGGGCCTTTGCTGAAGATCAGTTGACCATAGGTGGATGGATTTACATCTGCATACTTGATTCAATTCCATTGATTACTGTGTCTGTCATTGTACCAATACCAGGCTGTTTTGACTATTGTAGCTGTAGAGCAGTTTCTGAGGTCAAATAGTATGAGGCCTCCTGCTTTATTCTTCTTCTTCAATAGTGATTTACTTATCTGTGGCCTCTACCTTTCCAAATAAATTTAATGATTAGTTTTTCCATCTTGTTATAGAATGCTGTTGGACTGGCATTGCATTGTACTTGCAGATTGCTTTGGGTAGAATCGACATTTTCACAATGTTGAGTCTACCTATCCATGTACATGGTATGTTTTTGAATTTATGTAGGTCTCTTTTGGTTTCTTGCAGTAGGATTTTGTAGTTTTCTTTGTATATGTCCTATACATCCCTGGTTAGATTTATGCCTAAGCATTTTATTTTTTTAGGACTTATATTAAATTGTTTTGCTTTACTCATTTTCTTTTCCATGTTCTTTTTATTGGTGTTTAGGAATCCAACTTTTTTTGTATGTGTATCTTGTATCCCGCTCTACTGCTGAATTTTTCTATGAGTTCCAGTAGTTTTCTTGTGTATCTTTGAGGATGTTTGTGTACAGTATAATATCATCCTCAAATAGGGATAGTTTTACTTCTTCCTTGCCTATTTGTATGTCCTTTATTTCTTTTTCTTATTGCTGTAGGTAGGTCTTCTAGTACAATGTTTAATAGCAGTAGTGATAAAGCGCATCCTTGTTTTGTTCCTGTTCTCAGGGGGAATGTTTTCAGCCACTGTCTGTTGAGAACGATGTTGGCTGTTGGTTTTGTTTAGATGCCCTTTATTATGTTGAGAAATTTCCTTTTTAAACCTATTTTATTGAGAGTTTTTATCAGGTATGGGTGTCATACTATATCTAATGACTTTTCTGAGTCTACTGAGATGACCATGTGATTCTTTTGTTTTATTTATGTGGTGGATTACATTGACTGTTTCTCTAATGTTGAATCATTGTTGCATACCTGGTATGAATTCCACTTGGTCATGGTGTTGTTGTTTTTTTTTTTTAATATGATGCTGAATTCTATTGGCTAGAATTTTGTGGAGAGTTTTTGCATCTATATTCATGAGAGATATTGGCTTGTAATTTTCCTTTTTTTGTGGTGTCTTTGCCTGATTTTGGTATCAGGGTTATGCTGTCTTCATAGAATCAGTTAGGAAGTATCCCTTCCTTTTGTATGTTCTGAAATAGTTTTAGTAGTACTACTGTGAATTCTTCTTTGAATGTTTGGTAGACTTCTCCAGTGAAGCCATCTGAGCCAAGGCTGTTTTTATTGGAAGTTTTTTTTTATTACCTTTTCAATCTCTTCTCGTTATGGGTCTGTCCAGATTTTAGACCTCAGTTTATGTTAGTTTAGGAAGATAGTGTGTTTCTAGAAATTTGTCCATTTCCTCTGGGTTTTCAAATTTGTTGGAGTATAGATTTCATAGTACTCTGTTATGAACCTTTTTATTTCAGTTAAATCTGTTGTAATGTCCCCTGTTTCATTTCTTCTTTGGGTTGTTTTTGTCTTCACCTGTTTTTCTTTTGTCAGTTTGACCAATGGTTTGTTGACTTTGTTGATCTTTTGATGGAACCAACTCTTGGTTTTGTTGCTTCTTTCTATTTTCTATTTCATTTACTTCTCTCTGATTTTTATCATTTCCTTTCTTTTCATGGCTGTGGACTTCTTCTGCTCTTCTCTTTCCGTTTGTCCAAGTTGTATAGCTAGTGTTTTGATTTTGTGCCTTTCTTCATTTTTGATGTGTGCATCTATCACTATTGACCTCTGAGCACTGCCTTTGCTGTGTCCCAAAGGTTTTGGTATGTTTCCTTTCTCATTTGAGACTTTGAATTTTTTTTAGTTCTGTCTTTGATACCTTTTATTACCCACTGGTTTTTAAGCAGGTTGTTATTTAGTTTCCATGTATTTGGGTTTTTTTCCTTGCTCTTCTTTTTATTAATTTCTACTTTTGTTGCTTTGTGATCAGAGAAGCTGCTTTGTATTATCTCAGTGTTTTGGGTTTTGTTTAAGGTTGTTTTGTGCCCTAAGATGAGATCTATTCAGGAGAACGTTTCATGTGCATTGGAAAATAACAGGTACCTTGCTGCTGTTGGGTGGATTGTTCCGTGTATGTGTATGAGGTCAAGTTCGTTGATTGTGGCCTTTAAATCTTTTGTATCTTTGTTGAGTTTCTTTTTAGATGTTTTGTCCTTTACCAAAACTGGTGTGTTAAAGACTCCTACTATTATTGTGAAACTGTCAATTTCTTTTCAGTGTTGTTGGAGTTTGTTTTATGTTTTTGAACCCATGTCATTGCTTGTGTAGATATTTATTATTGTTATGTCCTTATGGTGGCTTGTTCCTTTAATCATTATATAATGTCCTTCCTTATCTTTAATGATTTTTGTTTTAAAGTCTGTTATCTGAGATTTTTGTTGCCTCTCCTGCTCCTTTTCTGTTTGTCATTTGCCTACTATATTATTTTCCATCCTTTCACTTTTAATATATTTATATCTTCATTTCCAAGGTGTGCCTCTTGTAGACAGCATATTGATGAATTCTGTTTTTTTTAACCCATTCTGTCACTCTCTGTATCTTTACAAGTACATTTAAGTCATTTACATTTAGTGTGATTATCGATAGGTATGAGTTTATTGCTGTCATTTTGTAGTTCTTTTGTGTGTATGTGTGTGTGGTGCAGATGTTTTCTTCACGCCTCTTTCTCTCTGGTACTGAATTCCTTTTGTTTCTGGATTTTTTTCATGTCTTTCACTTTCCTAGATTTTATGTTTATTGAGTGTCTATGTTATCTAGTGCTGCTATAACAGAAATACCACAAATGGATGGCTTTAACAAACAGAAGTTTATTCTGTCACAGCCTAGTAGGCTAGAAGTCCAAATTCAGGGCATCAGCTCCAGAGAAAGACTTTCTGTCTTTCTGTTGGCTCTGGAGGGAAGTTCTTGTCAACAATCTTCCCTGGTCATGGAGCTTCTCAGCACAGGGACCCTGGGTCCAAAGGACACTCTCTGCTCCCGGTGCTGCTTTCACGGTGGTATGAGGTTGCCGTCTCTCTCTCTCTTTTATATCTCAAAAAAGATTGGCTTAAGACACAAACTCTTCCTAGAGATTGAGTCCTGCCTCATTAGCATAACTGCTACTAATACCATCTCATTAACTGATACTAATCTCATCTCATTAACAACATATAGGCAAATCACATCTAATGACAAAGTGGTGGACAATCACACAATACTGGGAATCATGACATAGCCAAGTTGGCATATTTTGGGAGGACACAATAGAATCCATGACACTGAGACTTTACCTTTTTCTTCTTTATTTTAATGAGTAGGTTTGTTAACTTTCTTTTTGGTTATCTTAATATTTACACCATCTTCCTAAGTTTAAACCAGTCTTTTATTACATGATATCTACTTGATTTCCTTTCCATTTGAAAATCCTGTACCTACGCTATTTATTCTCACTTTTATTGTGCCGATGTTGTTGTCATTTGCAGATTGACTTCCCTTGTTCCCTGTTGTAAATCTTACAGTTTTCTTTTGTCCTTTAGTGCTCATTAGCTAGGTTGGCACCTGGCTGATACTCTCCTGTGTCCTAGATTCAGGTTGTTGTCTGATGTCGTTGGTTCTCTAACTGAAGGACTCCTTTTCATAATTCTTGTAAGTTTGGTTTGGTTTTGACATATTCCCTTAATTTCTGTTTATCTGGAAATTTCCTAATTTCACCATCATATATGAGTGAGACTTTTGCAGGATGTGTTATTCTCAGTTGACAAATTTTCTTTTAAGTTTTTTATATGTCATCCCATTGCCTTCTTGCCTGCATGGTTTCTGCCTAGTAACCAGAGATTAGTCTTATAGTGTCCCCTTTGTATGTGACTTTTCATTTTTCTCAACTGCTCTCTGGATTCTTTTTTTGGTTTTGGTTTCGGCAAGTATAATTGCGTTATGTTTTGGTGACTTTCTTTTGAAGTCTATTCTATATGTGCTTCTTTTGAGCTTCTTGGACGGTCAGCTTTTCATCTTTCATTATATTAGGGAAGGTTTCTGTCAGCAAGTCTTCAGTGATTCTCTCTGTGTTTTCCATTTTCTCCCCCTGTTCTGAAATTCCTGTCACTCACAAATTCTGATTGTACCCCACATGGTTCTCAGGTTTTCTTTATTCTTTTTTCAGATTTTTCCTCAAACAAAACGGTACCCAAGGATTTGTCTTCAGTTTCACTGATCTTGTGTTCCCTTGTTTCAAATTTGCTCCTAAAACCTTCTATTGCACTGCCCATTTCTAAAATTATTTTGTCTTCTGGATTTCTAATTGCTGTTTTTTGTATGATTTCTAATTGTTTATTTATTTTGACGTTTTGCTCTTGTATTATTTCCCCCAATTCTCCCTTTGCTTTGTGTTTTCCCTGATTTTTGTCTGTATTTTCCATGATTTTGTCCATTTTTTCCTTAGTTTTGTCTGCCTTTTCCTTCATCTCTTTCTTAATCTCTTGGAGAATCCTGAATATTAAACTTTTGAATTCCCTATGAGGTAATTCCAGTGCCTTTACTTCTACCAGAGGTCATGTGGTGTTTTATTTTAGTTGCTTTTTGGACTCATCCTGTCCTATTGTTTTTAATATGTTTTGATATTGTCTATTGTTTCCAGGACATTCTGGAATTATTTTCTTCATTTATTGATTGTTGCTTTGTTTGTTTCATCCTGTTTTTTGTTTTATTTGGTTATATCTGAGCAGGCAGGCTGGGTGTGTTTTGTTGCTTGTCTGTGGGCATACTTCTCACCACCTTGCCCAGGTGGGCAAGGCTGGTTGCTCAGCTATGATGCAGCTGGAAAGGTCCAGTAGGGAGGGGAGAGAGGGATGGATCTTTTGCAACATGAACTTGGGCTGACAGGGAAGTGCCGATGTGGTTCAGAGGTCCAGGGGTTTGCACTGTTGCCTCTCATGGGTACGGCACTTTGTGTGTGGTGTAGATAGGCAGGAGGCAAGGGGGGAATGCAATGTGTGGAACTAAGCAGGTGACAGAAAGAAGAGAAATAAGAGACAGAGAAACAGAATGAAAACAAAGCAAAAAATGGAGAGGCAAAAGAAAAAGAAGTAAATACAATGGCAGTGTGGTGGAATTCAGCAGGTGGGGCAGGGCATACCCAGGGAGGCCATGTGCTAGTGACTTTCTAGTTGAGAGAGCCTAGCTCAGCCTGTTGAGAAGGTACATGGGCAGTGCATGGACCTAGGTGGACTGGAGAAAGGAAAGGAAAGAAGGGAAACAGAGAGAGGAAACAAAGCAACAACAAGAAAATAAATATGGTGCTGAAGGAGCCTGCTTTTGGGGGCAGGGTGGAAGCAGGGTGATGACAAGCTGATGTCTTTCTCACCGGCTGGTGTGGCATGACCTGTCAGGAAAGAGTGGAGGCAGTGCAGAGCCCAGGTGGAAGGAAGAAGGAAAGGGGAGAAGAAGAAAGAAAAAGAAAAAATATGGTGCTGAGGGAGCCAGCCTGTGGGAGTAGTGCAGACCCAGAGAGGCCGTGTGCCAAAGGCTCTCTGACCAAGTGGTGCACCAAGCCTGTCAATAAGGAGGGGGCAGCTCACAGGGCTAGGTGGGCAGGAGAAAGAAAAAGAAGGAATGAAGAGAGACAAAAGAAACAACTACAAAAAGGAAAAAAAGCAAAAACAAATAAAAATTGTGCTGAGGAAGCCAGTTGGTGATGGTGATGCAGAACTGGCAGGCGGCGTGCCAGTGTCTCTCTAACCTAGTGGTGCATCACAACTCTTTGAGAGAGGGTGAGGGTGGCACACAAGGCTAGGTGTGTGGGAGAAAGGAAGAGGAGGTAGGCGCTGAGAGAAAAGAAACTGGAAAGAAAGAAAAGACCAAAGGAAACAAACTAAAACAATATTGTGATTAGGAAGCTGGCTGGTGGGGATAATGTAGGCCCAGGGAGGCTGTGTGCTGGTGGCTCCCTAGCAGAGTGGTGCAGTAAGGCCGTTAGAGAAGGAGCAGGGACACTATACAAGACTAGATGGGTGGGAAACAGGAAAGGAGGAAGAGAGAGAGTAGAAACAAAAACAAAAAAATATGGTGCTGAGCTGGCCAATGGCAGCAGCATGGATCCAGGGCACTCTAGCCCAGTGCTGCAACACTACCCGTTAAGATGGGATGGGGGCAGCACATAGGTCTAGGTGGGTGGAAGATAGGGAAAGAAGGAAAAGATAGAGATAAATCTGAAAAAAAAAAAAATGGACTGAGAGACCTAGCCAGTGTGGGCAACACAGAACTGGGGAGGCCATGTTGGCAGCTCTCTAGCTGAACAGTGTTATACGGCCCACCAAGAAGGGATGGGGACGGCACATGGGGCTATCTGGGTGGGAGAAAGCAAAGGAAGGTAGGGAGAGAGAGAGAAGCTTGAAGAAAATGTTGCTAAGAGACCTGGCCAGTGGGGGTGGCACAAAACTGAGGAAGATGTGCCAGTGGCTCTCCGGCCCAGCAGTGTGGCATAGCTTGTCAATGAAGGATGGGGACAGCAAAGGGGCTGGCAAGGTGGAAGAAAGAAAAGGAAGGAAAGGAGACAGAGAGAAGAAACAAAGAAAGGCAAAATAATAATAATAACAAAAATAATTGGCATTGAAGGAGCCAGCTGGTGGGGTCGGAGAGGACCTGGGCAGCAGTGAACTGGTGTCTCTCTATCCGAGTGACTCTAGCCCATTTGAAAATGGAGGAGGCCGCGTAGAGGGAAGAAGGGTGAGGGGTGGGAAAGCGTGTATCCCTGCTTTCTGAGTGCTCTAACTCCTGTTGGGAGCCTTATGAAGTTGGCTTCCTGTACTCCCTCTCTGCATTCCTTGGTGGTTATAGTCCAAGATGGCGAATCTGTGCCATGTTAGCTGGTAGGGAACCTCCACTCCACAGTTCTCCTCATTTTCTGTTCTCTGTCAGTTTCTTATCCCATTCAGTGCCTGATCAAATTCTTTCCCTTCATTTTATGCTTAGAGTTCCAGGATTGACATTTGTGTCTGTTTTACTTAGTTTTGGGGGTCTTTGCTGCAGAGGGACAGCATGGTGCTTCTTCCATAGCACCATGTTGGCTTCCCTATCAGCATCTGTAGCTCTTAACGACTGTGCCACCAGGGCTCCAAGAATTTTTCAAAACAAAACAATAAAACAAACGATGACAATAAAAGCAAAGAACTAGGCACTTTATAGGAAAACTACATGAAATTTCTTAGTGAGAAGATAGTTAATCATGTAACAACTTTTATACTTATGGAACAATTCAGACTGCTCATTTCATATTGTGAGAGCTATGGAAAGTTACTTCCCCACGTCCTTCCCTCAGAAATAGTCCATTTCATCAATATTTTCAATTCCAGTGTCATAAAGTTTTCGAACAGTCCTCTTATGTGATAAGATCTATAAACTAAGAAGCAAAATCACCTCACTATTTTTTATATCGGATAAATGTATTTTCATTTTCTTTATCGTAAGGGCATATATGTATTCTATTATTCTTATAATTAACTAAATTTTAGCTCCATTAATACTCCCTAGTGTATTGTATTGTATGTGTTTTATTTTGTTTGTTTCTCCTGCTCTCTATCTTCTTTCAAATTAAAGTGTAATTTGCCATTTTTTAAAAATGTTTGGGATGGAAACTTAGATCATCCATCAAGGCAGATGAACTTTCAGCCTATTCCTCTGTTCTCATGTGTTTATTTAAGGCCATACAATTTCTTAGAATGTTAACCTGACCTGCATTTACAAATTTTGATACGTAATTTTATTATTTTCATTTCATTAAATTGTAAGTATTTTAATTCCTATTGTGATTTCATTTTCAACATATACATTATTTATAAGTATATTGCCTAAATGTCCATGCATATTTGGATTTCTAGTTATCTTTGAATATAATTAAAAACACCCCATTTCATTTTTTTATTTATTATTTTTTTATTAACTTTTATTGAGCTTCAAGTGAACGTTTACAAATCAAGTCAGTCACATATAAGTTTATATACATCTTACTCCTTACTCCCACTTGCTCTCCCCCTAATGAGTCAGCCCTTCCAGTCTCTCCTTTCGTGTCAATTTTGCCAGCTTCCAACTCTCTCTATCCTCCCATCCCCCCTCCAGACAGGAGATGCCAACACAGTCTCAAGTGTCCACCTGATATAATTAGCTCACTCTTCTTCAGCATCTCTCTCCTACCCACTGTCCAGTCCTTTTCATGTCTGATGAGTTGTCTTCGGGAATGGTTCCTGTCATGTGCTAACAGAAGGTTTGGGGACCAGGACCACCGGGATTCCTCTAGTCACAGTCAGACCATTAAGTATGGTCTTTTTATGAGAATTTGGGGTCTGCATCCCACTGTTCTCCTGCTCCCTCAGGGGTTCTCTGTTGTGCTCCCTGTCAGGGCAGTCATCGATTGTGGCTGGGCACCAACTAGTTCTTCTGGTCTCAGGACAATGTAGGTCTCTGGTTCATGTGGCCCTTTCTGTCTCTTGGGCTCTTAGTTATCGTGTGACCTTGGTGTTCTTCATTCTCCTTTGCTCCAGGTGGGTTGAGACCAATTGCTGCATCTTAGATGGCCGCTTGTTAGCATTTAAGACCCCAGACGCCACATTTCAAAGTGGGATGCAGAATGTTTTCATAACAGAATTATTTTGCCAAGTGACTTAGAAGTCCCCTTAGAGCATGGTTCCCAAACCTCCGCCCTTGCTCCGCTGACCTTTGAAGCATTCATTTTATCCCGGAAACTTCTTTGCTTTTGGTCCAGTCCAATTGGGCTGACCTTCCATGTATTGAGTGTTGTCCTTCCCTTTACCTAAAGCAGTTCTTATCTACTAATTAATCAGTAAAAAACCCTCTCCCTCCCACCCTCCCTCCCCCCTCGTAACCACAAAAGTATGTGTTCTTCTCAGTTTTTACTATTTCTCAAGATCTTATAATAGTGGTCTTATACAATATTTGTCCTTTTGCCTCTGACTGATTTCGCTCAGCATAATGCCTTCCAGGTTCCTCCATGTTATGAAATGTTTCACAGATTCGTCACTGGTCTTTGTCGATCCGTAGTATTCCATTGTGTGAATATACCACACTTATTTACCCATTCATCCGTTGATGGACACCTTGGTTGCTTCCAGCTTTTTGCTATTGTAAACAGACCTTCAATAAACATGGGTATGCATATATCTGTTTGTGTGAAGGCTCTTGTTTCTCTAGGGTATATTCTGAGGAGTGGGATTTCTGGGTTGTATGGCAGTTCTTTTTTTTTTATGGTAGTTCTACTTCTAACTGTTTAAGATAACGCCAGATAGATTTCCAAAGTGGTTGTACCACTTTACATTTCCACCAGCAGTGTATAAGAGTTCCAATCTCTCCACAGCCTCTCCAACATTTATTATTTTGTGTTTTTTGGATTAATGCCAGCCTTGTTGGAGTGAGATGGAATCTCATCGTGTTTTAATTTGCATTTCTCTAATGGCTAATGGACGAGAACATTTTGTCATGTGTCTGTTAGCTGCCTGAATATCTTCTTTAGTGAAGTGTGTGTTCATTTCCTTTGCCCACTTCTTGATTGGGTTGTTTGTCTTTTTGTGGTTGAGTTTTGACAGAATCATGTAGATTTTAGAGATCAGGCGCTGGTCGGTGATGTCATAGCTGAAAATTCTTTCCCAGTCTGTAGGTGGTCTTTTTCCTCTTTTGGTGAAGTCTTTAGATGAGCATAGGTGTTTGATTTTTAGGAGCTCCCAGTTATCTGGTTTCTCTTCATCATTTTTGGTAATGTTTTGCATTCTGTTTACGCCTTGTATTAGGGCTCCTAGGGTTGTCCCTATTTTTTCTTCCATGATCTTTATCGTTTTAGTCTTTATGTTTAGGTCTTTGATCCACTTGGAGTTAGTTTTTGTGCATGGTGTGAGGTATGGGTCCTGTTTCATTTTTTTGCAAATGTATATCCAATTATGCCAGCACCATTTGTTAAAAAGACTATCTTTTCCCCAGTTAACTGACACTGGGCCTTTGTCAAATATCAGCTGCTTATATGTGGTTGGATTTATATCTGGGTTCTCAATTCTGTTCCACTGGTCTATGTGCCTGTTGTTGTACCAATACCAGGCTGTTTTGACTACTGTGGCTGTATAATAGGTTCTGAAATCAGGTAGAGTGAGGCCTCCCACTTTCTTCTTCTTTTTCAGTAACGCTTTGCTTATCTGAGGCTTCTTTCCCTTCCATATGAAGTTGGTGATTTGTTTCTCTATCACCTTAAAAAATGACATTGGAATTTGGATCGGAAGCGTATTGTATGTATAGATGGCTTTTGGTAGAATAGACATTTTTACTATGTTAAGTCTTCCTATCCATAAGAAAGGTATGTTTTTCCACTTAAGTATGTCCTTTTGAATTTCTTGTAGTAGAGCTTTGTAGTTTTCTTTATATAGGTCTTTTACTTCCTTGGTAAGATTTATTCCTAAGTATTTTACCTTCTTGGGGGCTACTGTGAATGGTATTGATTTGGTTATTTCCTCTTCGGTGTTCTTTTTGTTGATGTAGAGGAATCCAAGTGATTTTTCTATGTTTATCTTATAACCTGAGACTGCCAAACTCTTCTTTTAGTTTCAGTAGTTTTCTGGTGGATTCGTTGGGGTTTTCTGTGTATAAGATCATGTCATCTGCAAATAGAGATAATTTTACTTCCTCCTTGCCAATCCGGATGCCCTTTGTTTCTTTGTCTAGCCTAATTGCCCTGGCTAGGACCTCTAGCACAATGTTGAATAAGAACGGTGATAAAGGGCATCGTTGTGTGGTTCCCCTTCTCAAGGGAAATGCTTTCAGGTTCTCTCCATTTAGAATGATGTTGGCTGTTGGCTTTGCATAGATGCCCTTTATTATGTTGAGGAATTTTCCTTCAATTCCTATTTTGGTGAGAGTTTTTTTTTTTTATCATAAATGGGTGTTGGACTTTGTCAAATGCTTTTCTGCATCAATTGATAAGATCATGTGGTTTTTGTCTTTTGTTTTATTTATGTGGTGGATTACATTAATGGTTTTTCTGATATTAAACCAGGCTTGCATACCTGGTATAAATCCCACATGATCGTGGTGAATTATTTTTTTGATATGTTTTTGAATTCTATTGGCTAGAATTTTGTTGAGGATTTTTGCATCCATGTTCATGAGGGATATAGGTCTGTAATTTTCTTTTTTTTGTAATGTCTTTACCTGGTTTTGGTAGATGGTGGCTTCATAGAATGAGTTGGGTAGTATTCCGTCATTTTCTATGCTTTGAAATACCTTTAGTAGTAGTGGTGTTAACTCTTCTCTGAAAGTTTGGTAGAACTCTGCAGTGAAGCCGTCCGGGCCAGGGCTTTTTTTTGTTGGGAGTTTTTTGACTACCATTTCAATCTCTTTTTTTTTATGGGTCTATTTAGTTGTTCTACTTCTGAATGTGTTAGTTTAGGTAGGTAGTGTTTTTCCAGGAATTCATCCATTTCTTCTAGGTTTGCAAATTTGTTAGAGTACAATTTTTCGTAATAATCTGATATGATTCTTTTAATTTCAGTTGGGTCTGTTGTGATGTGGCCCTTCTCGTTTCTTATTCAGGTTATTTGTTTCCTTTCCTGTATTTCTTTGGTCAGTCTAGCCAATGGTTTATCAATTTTATTAATTTTTTCAAAGAACCATCTTTTGGCTTTGGTAATTCTTTCAATTGTTTTTCTGTTCTCTAATTCATTTAGTTCAGCTCTAATTTTTATTATTTGTTTTCTTCTGGTGCCTGATGGATTCTTTTGTTGCTCACTTTCTATTTGTTGAAGTTGTCGGGACAGTTCTCTGATTTTGCCTCTTTCTTCTTTTTGTATGTGTGCATTTATTGATATAAATTGGCCTTTGGGCACTGCTTTTGCTGTGTCCCAGAGGTTTTGATAGGAAGTATTTTCATTCTCATTGCATTCTATGAATTTCCTTATTCCCTCCTTAATGTCTTCTATAAACCAGTCTTTTTTCAGGAGGGTATTGTTCAGTTTCCAAGTATTTGATTTCTTTTCCCTAGTTTTTCTGTTATTGATTTCTAGTTTTATTGCCTAGTGGTCTGAGAAGATGCTTTGTAATATTTCAATGTTTTGGATTCTGCAAAGGTTTGTTTTATGACCTAATATGTGGTCTATTCTAGAGAATGTTCCATGTGCGCTAGAAAAAAAAGTATACTTTGCAGCAGTTGGGTGGAGAGATCTGTGTAAGTCAATGAGGTCAAGTTGGTTGATTGTTGTAATTAGGTCTTCCGTGTCTCTATTGAGCTTCTTACTGGATGTCCTGTCCTTCTCCGAAAGTGGTGTGTTGAAGTCTCCTACTATAATTGTGGAGGTGTCTATCTCACTTTTCATTTCTGTTAAAATTTGATTTATGTATCTTGCAGCCCTGTCATTGGGTGCATAAATATTTAATATGGTTACGTCTTCCTGATCAATCGTCCCTTTTATCATTATGTAGTGTCCTTCTTTATCCTTTGTGGTGGATTTAAGTCTAAAGTCTATTTTGTCAGAAATTAATATTGCTACTCCTCTTCTTTTTTGCTTGTTGTTTGCTTGATATATTTTTTCCATCCTTTGAGTTTTAGTTTGTTTGTGTCTCTAAGTCTAAGGTGTGTCTCTTGTAGGCAGCATATAGACGGATCGTGTTTCTTTATCCAGTCCGAGACTCTCTGTCTCTTTATTGGTGCATTTAGTCCATTTACATTCAGCGTAATTATAGATAAATAAGTGTTTAGTGTTGTCATTTTGATGCCTTTTTATGTGTGTTGTTGACAATTTCATTTTTCCACATACTTTTTTGTGCTGAGACGTTTTTCTTAGTAAATTGTGAGATCCTCATTTTCATAGTGTTTGACTTTATGTTTGTTGAGTTGTTACGTTTTTCTTGGCTTTCATCTTGAGTTATGGAGTCGTTATACCTCTTTGTGGTTACCTTAATATTTACCCCTATTCTTCTAAGTAAAAACCTAACTTGTAATGTTTTATATCGCCTTAGATCACTCTCCATATGGCAGTTCTATGCCTCCTGTATTTAGTCCCTCTTTTTGATTATTGTGATCTTTTACATTTTGACTTCAGTGATTCCCTGTTATGAGCATTTTTTAAAATTAATCTTAATTTATTTTTGTGATTTCCCTATTTGAGTTGATATCAGGATGTTCTTTTTTGTGACCTCGTGTTGTGCTGGTATCTGATATTATTGGTTTTCTGACGAAATAATATTCTTTAGTATTTCTTGTAGCTTTGTTTTGGTTTTTGCAAATTTCTAAGCTTGAGTTTATCTGTAAATATCTTAATTTCGCCTTCATATTTCAGAGAGAGTTTTGCTGGATATATGATCCTTGGCTGGCAGTTTTTCTCCTTCAGTGCTCTGTATATGTCCTCCCATTGCCTTCTTGCCTGCATGGTTTCTGCTGAGTAGTCTGAACTTATTCTTATTGATTCTCCCTTGAAGGAGACCTTTCTTTTCTCCCCGGCTGCTTTTAAAATTTTCTCTTTATCTTTGGTTTTGGCAAGTTTGATGATAATATGTCTTGGTGTTTTTCTTTTTGGATCAATCTTAAATGGGGTTCAATGAGCATCTTGCATAGATATCCTTTCGTCTTTCATGATGTCAGGGAAGTTTTCTGTCAGCAGATCTTCAACTATTTTCTCTGTGTTTTCTGTCCTCCCTCCCTGTTCTGGGACTCCAATCACACACAAGTTATCCTTCTTGATAGAGTCCCCCATGATTCTTACTGTTTCTTCATTTTTTTTAATTCTTTTATCTGATTTTTTTCAGCTATGTTGGTGTTAATTCCCTGGTCTTCCAGATTTCCCACTCTGCATTCAAATTGCTCGAGTCTGCTCCTCTGACTTTCTATTGTGTTGTCTAATTCTGTAATTTCATTGTTAATCTTTTGGATTTCTACATGCTGTCTCTCTACGGATTCTTGCAACTTATGAATTTTTCCACTATAAGAACATAGTGAGTTCTTCAACTGTTTTATCAGTGTGTTCCTTGGCTTTTTCTGCAGTTTGCCTTATTTCGTTTCTGATGTCTTGAAGCATTCTGTAAATTAGTTTTTTTATATTCTGTACCTGATATTTCCAGGATTGTTTCTTCATTTGGGAAAGATTTTGATTCTTTTTTTTTGGAGGGGTTGTAGAAGCTGTCATGGTCTGCTTCTTTATGTGGTTTGATATTGACTGCTGTCTCCGAGCCATCCCTAAGATATTAAAAAAAATAGATTTGGTAGTGGTTTATTCTATAATTGCTCACTGAGTCTTATCTTGTTTTGTTTTCTTTCAATATACGCGGATGGGCTACTAGATTGTGCTGTCTTGTTTGTTGTAGCCCTTGACTTACTTATGACCTATTACCAGCTGGTTTGGGCTGTTGCCAGATATATATGCCTGAGTCTATTCACTATTCTTGCGTAGAATCTGATTTTGGGTCATCAAGTGTGTGCTGCACCCTAACACCTATCCACCTCTAGAAGTAGTGGTGATAGTTGTGTGCACCAGATTCTATTAGCAGCTGGGGTTCACCATCGGGGGGGCAGGATGCTGACAGGCTTCCCCCAAGTGTCAGTGAGGTAGGTGTGTCTCTATTCCTATAGCACCTTGGTGGGAGGGCACTGCAGCTGTACCTTAGGCCCCCAATGCAAGTACCTCTACCGATTGGTAGGTGACACCCTCCTTAGACCCCTAAGGCAAGAGGCTAGGTGGTCTGGGGGGAGCTTCAGCCCTCAGTTCCCTTGTTGTGGGTCAGTTAGAGCTCTGTTGAATAAGCAGAGATATCAGACCTGGGAAACTTGTTTTTCCAGAAAATCCGCTAAAAAAAATGCATTCAGATCCCTATCAGAACTGCCTTTGGATTATAACCGCCACCTTGTTCCCTGTAAGGATGAAAGTCCGAGATTTGGATCATATATGCTTGGCTGTAGCTGGTTCTGTGTTTTTAGTCCAATTAGGGATGGATTTTTGGTCCCTGGGTTTTTTGTGGTTCCTTCTCTCAGGCCAGAAGAGTGGGTTAGGAAAAGACCAAAAGAGAAAAAAAAGGGGGGGGGGAAGCAAAGCCGCCACGGAGCCGGAGCTGTTCTCCCTCTGGCTCAGGAAATTCCAATGTTAATGAAGCCGACTGGGGAGGGTGGAGGAGGGATCAGAGAGATAGGAGAGTAGCACCTCGGAATATAGCCAGAGTTGTTTGTCTTGCTCGGAATGACTGTTATATCTGGGATTCCCGAGGGACGTTTCGCCTATGTGTGTCGGCTGTGTGGAGATTGCCCCCGGGGGTCTGGCCCGCTGAAGCCACTGTCAGATCCTCCACTGCCAGTCCAAAACCTAGCGTCAAGGTTCCCCTGCTGGGACGCAGCACTTCCGGCTCCAAAACCAGTCACTGCCTCCCGGGGACTTCTCCCACCAGCAGCGTCACCACGCCACCCGCGCGGACCAGCTGGGCCCCCTCCTGGGTTCAGTTCAGGGGGGTAGGGCTGTGCCCCTTGTTTGCGCCGTCACAAGATTTATGAGTTCAGCTCCCCTGGGCCCAGATCTAAGTCCGGCGCCAAGGTTACCTGACTGGGACGCTGGCTCCAGGCTCCAAAAATAGTTGCTGCTTCCCCATATTTGTTCGTTTTCCATCTCTAAATCTGTGTTTGTTGTTCAGGGTTCGTAGATTGTTATGTATGTGATCGATTCACTTGATTTTCCGAGTCTTTGTTGCAAGAGGGATCCGGGGTAGCATCTACCTAGTCTGCCATCTTGGCCCCGCCTCCCCATTTCATTTATATTTACAACTCTACTGGTATAATTTTTTAAACTCTATGATGTCAGAAAATATGCTTTATTTAATTGAAATTATCTGAAATTAGTTGAGTCTTATTTTATGGCCTAGCATATAGTCAAATTTTTGATAAACATTTCATGAACATCTGAAAATTGTAAGTGTTGTGTAGTTAAGTACAGTGTTCTAGTTAGTTCAACTTGGTTGAGTTCATTAATCACATAATTTAAATATTCTATAAGTTTATTTTATTTTTGCTTTGTATATAATTACTGAGCTATTTAAATCTCCAAAATGCCTATGGATTTTTTTAATTGTCTTTGTAGTACCGTGAATTTCTAATTTCCAAGACTTTGACATCGTGCATACCAATTTGGAATTGTTCTATCTTCTTGATGAATATAACTTTTTGTCATCATGAAAAATATCTATACTGATTTATATTAATATAGCTGAACCGGCTTTTAAAAATATCTTATCACATTTTTGGTAAAAATATACATAGCAAAACACACTTCCATTTAAAATTTTTCTATAGATAATATTCAGCGACCTTGTTACATTCTTCACATCGTGTCAACATTGTCATTATGTCCATTCTAGTTGTTTCACTCTCATTAACTTAATTCCACTGCCTCACAAACTTCTAATGACAATCCTACTGAAATATAGACACAGATAAATTTTAAATAATGTGACTTCACAATAAAATACCTTATATTATGTTTTAGAGGTCACCAAGTAATAGCAAGCAGAAACAATAACTGCTGAATAAACTCATAAAAACTAAAGAATTTGAAAGAATTCACACAAACTATACTGAAGAATGTTTAATAGTTTGATGAAATAAACTTTTCCCAGTATATTTAAGTACAGATATAAGACTATTGAACAGCAAGAATATTTTTTAAAAATGGGACTAACTGAAATTAAAGTAAAAATTGAGGTAAAAATGAAATATATACGCTACATAGATGATTGACATATTTGTTAATAAATAAAATCAGAAACTATGAGTACATAATGATATTAAGTTATTAATGAGTAAGTTGAAAGTTTTATGAAGATTGATATATCCAACGTATTCAAAGTACCTTCCCACAAAATGCTTATTAATTACAAATATAAAACATTACTTTTATGGTGGAGAAGTCTGTCAATCACCACTTTATGCAAGAGATAAGACTCAATGAAAAAATAGGATCACTTCTGTGATTCTGGTGCCAAAAAGTAAATTAATGGAATCTAATCAGGTGAAAACCTCAGAAAAACACAAATCAAGGGACATTATATAGGCTTACCAGAAAGTAATCTCCAACATGCAAGGAAGTTAAGGAAAGACTGAAAAACCATTCTGTATTAAATGAAATTAAAGAGTCATGCTAATCAAATGAAAACATAACTCTGAGCTATTTATACCTCTATAAACTTGTAAAAATTGAATGGGATTGGGATATTGGACGTTATTAATATATCAGTGTTAGTGTGCTACTGTTCTAATATTTATTGAGAACGGATTCATGTTATTATATAGTAGATATTTTCTTTTTTTGTAAGGAATGCACACTGTAGTGTTGAGCAGGAGGTAGGGCATCAAATGATTCAGGAAAAAACAAAAAAAAATTCTTGCTCTGTATTTGTAACTTTTAAGTTTAAGTTTAAGATGGTTTCAGAATAGAAATAATAATTAATAGGAGCCATTTAATTTTTTTTATTTAAATACTCCTTCTCAAGCCTTAGGGTGGGCCACAATCAAGTTAGTGGAATCTTAATATATTGACTAATGGAGGCAAGAGAAAAGTTCCTATTTGAGATAAGGTCTCTGACCAGTAGAACGACTCATACAGCCCCAAAACCCAAAAAGAGAAACTGGTTGCTGTTGAGTAGATTCCGACTCATAGTGACCCTATAGGGCAGAGTACAACTGCCCCATAGTGTTTCCAGGAGCGACTGGTGGATTTGAACCACCGACCTTTTGGCTAGCAGCCAAGCTCTTAACCACTGCGCCTCCAGGGCTCCCAGATAGCTCTGGGGGAGTGGAATATCAAAATCTTGTTGGCATCCCATATAGAGTTTAAATTGTTTCTAGTTATCTTTTGGGAGAGTGTTCCCTTGCTTTGTATTTAAATCAATACACAGCTTTGTGGCTTTTTTTTCCTTGATGTAAGTGGTAGCTCCTGCACACCAGTTTTCACAGATTTCTTTTTCTGTCTTCTCTTTATTTCAATTAATTTCCCTGAGTCTTTTATGAGCAAATTGATAAAAGTGTGGCTTTTGTTAGTGCACAATTGTAAACATAGTCATTCTTTGCTACGAAGAGTGGGTTGCTTTAACCTGAGACCTTTCCTAAAATGCCCTTCTCTTAGAGCATCATTTTCATTTAAGTTTAAATATTTAAGGAAAAAATCAGAAAACCTCTATTTGGTAACCAGAAAGGGCATTGTAATTGAATTTTCTATAATATCTAGGTTCTGTGATTTTTGTAGTGTATGTGATATTGGGAGATATTCACAGATACATATACTTTCCAAGTCTCCCCTCTGCTTTGAATCCTTCCCACGAAAAGCATTGGAATTAAATTTCTTATGCAAATAATGGAATGTTTTCTAATATTATAAATGCAATAATATTCAACATCTATTATTTGACTTTTGTTTATAGCATACGTCCTTAAAGGAGAAGGGAAATCAATAAATCCTGCATATGGCAAGTCACCTAGATCATAGGTGAAGGTAGTTCTACAAGTACAATAGTTATAACCATTGGCATCTGGATCATCATACATGCTCTGTGTAGATGCAGTATTCAAAGCTGCCTGATTATATAGGGACTGATATAAACTGTAGCATTATAGGCTTTTTACTATATGTAACTATGATCATTCAGCAGATTTTGAAAAGTAAAAATAGCTTCTGTTTTGCAGGTTTTTAAGAAAGCAGCATAGAGACTTGTCACCTAGACACATGATGTTAGCAAAAATTGTTTGACTGACTCAGAGAGTTTCCCTTCCCACTGAGTTAGAGCAAAACTGGGGTTAAAGAAATGGCAGTGCAGATATACATATCTGATAATAAACACTCATGATCACTCAGCTTCTCATCCTTTCAGTAGTCAAGGAGTAGAAGAAAAATTGCTCCTATTCTTGTGTTCTGGTTTTGAGATTTACACAAATCAATACTTCGGAATTTTTCTTCAATATTTCTCTTGCTGTCACTCTCTCTCTTTTCCAGAGCAAAATGAAGAGAGAAGGGAGCATTACCTATAAAATATTGGGAAAAAAAGCCACTTGGAAATAGGAGCACTGTACTGTTTTTTTTCTCCAATAGCTATCATTTAAAACACAAAGCAAAATTCTTATAAGAAAATAGATGTGTTTATTGCATTGAGTAGAGAGTGAGAAAAGTGAAATTCAGGGAAAGCTAATAAAATTCTTATATGCAGGAATAGATGAAATTATTTTTATTCATGTGAAAAGCATACATTAATAACCCATGGAATGATTTTAAAATGAATAACGAAAGCATTTTGCAAATGTATTTATTTAAATGCCATATGAAACCTGTAAATTAACTTTGACATTAAACGTAGATGAATGCTTGGATACCACCTCAATATCTTCCTTCAAATAAAGAGAAAAGCTTTCTTTTCTGTCCTAGACATCTATAGAAGGCCATCATCTACGGAACATAATGTATCCAGTCAGCAATTTAGGCCTATTCGTCTGTAGAGAAAAGTCTTATTTATGGATTTAAGAACAATGACATTGAGTGCCAAAAACAATATAGTTAGCATCATAAGTGACTATTGACTACCACTTCTGTACTAGTCTTTGAATAACAAAATGATTTTATTAAATTACTTCTAGTTATTAAAACACCTAGATATTAAAATCATCCTCATATTTATACTAAAAAGACAAAATTATTTATTGTGGGTGGCTTAAACAGGGAAAAAAATATTACTTAAGAATTTAAAAATTACCTGAATCCAAGGCAAAGATCAAGTCAGAAAATAATTGATTTTGATTTGTTTTATTTTTCCTGTAGCTACAGTTTTTCTCCCAATTTGTTTAGAATTTTGAAATTACTAACTGTATCTTGAAGATATTTCAAAATGTTAAGTTTAAATGATTATGAGAAGACTAATGATTTGGAACCGGAAAAATACTAATTAGAGAAAATAAGTCAAAGGAACAATGGATCAGTACTGCATTGGAACTAAAGAATTAATGGCATATATTGGAGAAATTCAACTGTAGTTAAGGAAAATATGTAACTACCAATATTTCTATAAGTTTCATCAATTTTTAAAAAATTCATAAAATAAAAATTGTTGAACATACATTGTAAATTGACATTGGAAAAGCTGCCTAGATTTTATAAGGCTTTTTTTTTTTTGCAGTAATTTATTAAACACACACAGAAGATACATAGAGAATGCTTTGGTTGACCTACACTATAATTTTAGGTATCATCTGCCTTGTTAAACTGCAGCAAATATTTGCACTTGTTTACATTTCTGGATATCAGATTTTTTTCCTGATGTAGCTTTAAAAAATTGTTTTTTCTGCTTTTGGAGTTGTTTCCTAATTTCAGTTTAATAGGTCTCAAAACTGAAATGAAGAACCAGTCAAGAGAGATAGAATTCATTCTCTTGGGACTCACAGATGACCCACAGTTACAAATTGTGATTTTTATATTTCTCTTTCTCAACTGTATTTTGAGTGTGATGGCGAACTTATCCATCATCCTCCTCACCCTACTGCATCCTCACCTCAAGACTCTAATGTATTTCTTCCTACAAAATTTCTCCTTCTTAGAAATCTTATTGACGACAATCTCTATTCCTAGATTCTTGACAACCATTGTGACTAAAAACAAAATCATTTCCTACAATGGTTGTGCATCTCAATTATTCTTTTTTTCTTTTCTTAGGAGTTACAGAGTTCTACCTTCTGGCTGCCATGTCCCATGACCGCTATGCAGCCATCTGCAAACCCCTGCATTACTCAATCATTATGAGAAGCAAAGTGTGCTACCAACTTCTTCTCAGGTCATGGACAGCTGGCTTTCTGATTACCTTTCCACCGTTGGTCTTGGGACTAAAGCTGGAATTTTGTGCTTCCAAAGTAATTGATCATTTCATGTGTGACACTTCTCCTATCCTGCAGATTTCTTGTACAGACACTCACTTCCTACAAATGATTTCATTTGTTTCAGCAGTTATAGCACTAGTGGTCACACTACTCTTAGTTATTCTTTCCTATATTTTCTATACATATATAATCAAGACCATTCTAAAAATTCCCTCTGCTCGGAAAAGAACAAAAGCTTTTTCCACTTGTTCTTCCCACATTATTGTAGTTTCCCTTACTTATGGTAGCTGTGTCTCCATTTACATGAAGCCATCAGCAAAAGAAAGGGTGACTTTATCCAAGGGTGTAGCTGTTATCTATACCTCAGTTGCACCTTTACTCAATCCCTTCATTTGCAGTCTTAAGAACAAGCAAATGAAACAAGCTTTCAAGGATACACTCAAAAAGGTTTTCATTTTTTCAAAAAATAAGGAAAAAAAACTAAAATCTTGACAGAAACAGTGAATATATTTTTTGTTCCTTTTTTCATGTTTACTTAATTTGTCCTTTCAGTAAGTTAAACTTCTTATAGCATTTAAACAAGTCTTTCAGCACAATACATTTTCCTACTTCATCTTTAATAGTTCTTGCAGTGTTAATATTAAGAGTTCCAACTTCAAATTTTCACAAATTTTAACTTTCTTTTAATCCCAAAGACATGCAACTTCAGAGTCGTGAAAAAAATTACTTATGTATTAATTTCTCCTGTACAAATTTGCCTGGATGAGTGTAATTAGTTTATATGCACTTATTATAGGTATACCTTGTCTTATATACTACACTAGTTATAATTTTTGTCTTCTTTAGAATGATACAGCTTGCTATGGAGAGACAAAGAAACAGCTTTCAAACAGTATGATTTCTCTTACAGTAAAGCTTTACACAAAATTGTGTTCTTATAGTAATGAAGGTTTAATTATTTCAGTGTATCAGAAATGGAGCTCAAAAAAGGGTAATTCTTATGACAGTTGTGATATATAGGAAAAAAAGAGTAAAATGGTGTTATAGGCATGTGTATAACAACATGCACAATGTTTGAGGCACTAGTCCCTAGTTCAAGTGTCACTAGCTTGATAATGGGAATGTAGGCTTTTAAGCCAGTCAGCCAGATATAAACCCAGGATAACATGTAAGCCTGGTCAAATTTTAAAACTCTGTTGCTAAGTTTCTCCATTTATGAAATAGATAGAATAATAGTCCTTACTTGTTTATTTTGAGAATGCAATGAAGCAGTATGTATAAAGCAATTTTAGATCAGAACTTGGCCCACAGTGAGTTATCAACAAGGGTTAGCTCCCCTTGGAGGGAAAGCTTGCCTCACTCGGGGTAGTATGTAACAAAGGAAGAAAAAGAGGCAGCTTCAAATCATAAAAAGCTTTTATGACCTAAAATGTATTAGGACTTAATCTGATTGGTCTATAAACCTGAAAATTTAGTGTGAATACATTACCGAGATAAAAATTCCATGTGTCTGTACATAAAATAACTTTTTAAATCACATGGAATAGTTTAGAAACATGGACCGGAGATGATTCTGAGGCTGATTTTTCACAATGCGATCAGATTTTTATATTATAAAGATTGATCTGTTAAATGTGCTGAGAATGGTTTTTTAGATGTTTGGAGTTAGGAAGACAGGGGAGAGGATCAACACTTTAAGCTAAATGAGATATTTTAAAGGTTAAAAACACAATAGTGACAGTGGCTTGGAAGCTCAGGGAGCAGACTCCACAGATGTTTAGGGGAATGAACTGAGGTTAAACTGTTGAACATTTTCATGTCCGGGATAAGCGAAAGAAAGTTATTTTAAAAAAAGGAAAAAGAAAAGACTCTTCTTGGGCTCTCCCTTCTGTCCACTCTGTGCACAAGCACGGAAATGTCTGTCTTTTAAAAAAAAGAAGCTTTCTTAGTATCTGTCAGATCAAAAAAAATCACCTATAAAACATATGGGGTTCTATATTGGATATAATTTTTCATTAGAGACATATAAGTGAAGAATTTACTGGGGTGATTGATGGCTGCTGCAGATTAAATTGCACCCCCCTACCCAAAATGTGTGTCAACTTGGCTAGGCCATGATTGCTAGTAGCATATGATTGCCCACCATTTTGTCATCTGATGTGATTTTCCTATGTGTAGTAAATCCTGCCACTATGAAGTTAATGAGGCGGGATTAGAAGCAGTTACATAAATGAGGTGGGCTCAATCTACAGGATTAGATAATATGTTGAGTCAATCTCTTTGGAAATATAAAAAGAGAAGCAAGCAGAGAGACAGGGGGACCTCATACCTCCAAGAAAAACCACCAAGAACATAGCACATCATTTGGGCCTGAGATCCCTAAACTGAGAAGCTCCTCGACCAGGGGAAAATTGATGAAAAAGACCTTCCTGCAGAGCCGACAGAGAAAGAAAGCCTCCCCTGAAGCTGGCATCGTGAATTAGGACTTCTAGACCCCTAGGCTGTGAGAGAATAAATTTCTCTTTGTTAAAGCATTCACATGTGGTATTTCTGTTATAGCAGTGCTAGATAACTAAGACAATGGCATGTCTATTATTTATGTGGCCTCGAATAGAAATCATTTAGTTTTTATTTGTGTTCAAATTTGTTTTACAATCTTTCAAAGCAACAATTTTTAGTCATTTACTTTTCCTTGGCAGAAAGAAGAGTGTTAGTTAGTTCATGTGATTATATTCATCGGCCTAAGAACTTTCACTCACGCAGTTTGTTTTTCAATATACTTTTTAAAAATTACTCGAGCCTTATCAGATAAATTATGGTCAAATATTTTTTTCCATTCTATCCATTACATTTTCATTTTCTTGGTAGTGTCATTTAATGCACAAAACTTTTCATGAAATGGAGAAAAGAATACTTACTTTTAATGTACAAATATGTAATTTGTATGACAATTTTTTTACAAAGAATGAGCAGGATCAAGATACACTGAACATTATTGAAATTAAGACATTATTCATCTGAATTAGTTGGTTTTATATTAAGATGCTAACTGTAATCTACAAGAAATCATTAAGAAAATAACTTGAAAGATATGCTGTAAAAGACACAAAAAATAAATTTAAAGGTACACTAGGACTTACCAATTTAACACAACAGAAGCCAGCAATCCAGGAATAGACTAATAAAAAAGACATAAGTATATTTAAAAAAGGAAGACATAAGTCCTACTTTATCAGTAATTAAATTTAAACAGTGAAACAACTCAATTGAAAGGCAGAGATTGGAAACATAGTCTAAAAAGAGAACATAACACAAATATGTCTATTTTTTTTTTTTATTATTATAGGCACTCTTTAGATTAAAAGACACAAATAGATTGAAAATAGGATTTAAAAGATAGGCCATGTATTCCGGATTGAAAGTGTCTCCGAAATATATATGTTGAAGTGCTAAAAATTGTACCTGGAAGTTGTGACCTTGTTTGGGAAAATAGCGCTATTCTTGGAAGATAAAAGAAAAACCTTTGCCATCCTGTTGATTATAACTCATAGTGACCATATAGGACAGAGTAGAACCACCCCATAGGGTTTCCAAAGAGCAGCTGATGATATTGTCACTTAAGCCATACCAGAGTAGGATAAGTCCTATTCCATTCTGAGTGGTACCTTAAAAGGAGATAACAGAGAGGGAGATGGAAAGAAACACACAGAGTAAGACAGATGCCAGGTGATGGTGGAGGCAGACACATCTATAAGCATCCATAAGCATGCCAAGAATTGCAAAGGGCTACAAGAAGCTACAAGGAGCCCTGATGGTGCAGTAGCTAATAGCTCAGCTCCTAACCAAAAGGTCAGCAGTTGGAATCCACCAGCTGCTCTTTGAAAACCCCGTGAGAAAGTTCCGCTCTATCCCATAGGGTTGCTATGAGTTGGAATTGACCCAACGGCAACAGTTTCTTTTTTTAGCTGCAAGAAGCTGAGACAGGAAGGACCTTTCCGTAAAACAAACAGAGAGAGAGTTCATAGACCCATTAATGAATTTGGGCCTCTAGCCTTCAGAACTGAGACAATAAATTCTGTTCTTCAAAACCATTTACTTTGTAGTATTTTGTTATGGCAGCACTAGGAATCTAACATGCCAACTGAGCAGTAGCCAAAAAAAAAGAGCTGGGTTGCCTATAATAACACTTGATGTATTAGACTTTAAGACAAAAAAGTTACAGGATACAAATAATATTTTACAATTATAAAGGGTCAATCTATTTGGCAGAATAAACAATTATAAACATGTATTCACCTAACATTTCACAATAATAGAGACTTCAATAACTCATTTTCAATAATGGACATAAAACTAGGCAGTATACATGGGACATACTCCAGAGTGACCATATACCAGACTATAAAACAAACACACACAAAAACCTAAATAATATAAAATAATTGAAATAATACAAAATATGTTCTTTGACCAAAATACAACTAAATTAGAAATCAACAATAGAAGAAAATATAAGAAAATCACAAATATATGTAAATTAAACAGTACACTCCTAAATAACAAATGAGCCAAAGAATAAATCACAAGGAGAGTTTAAAAATAATATTTTTAGATAAAAGGAAGTGAAAAACAGCATGCTAAAACATACGGATTGCAGCTTTAGAATCGTTTATAGAGAAATTAATAGCTCCAAGTGCCTATGTTAAAAAGGAAGACAGATCTCAAATCAATAAGCAAATGTTTTACCTTTGGAAACAAGAAAAAGAAGAGTAAAATGGCACAAAACAAACAAAAAAGAGAGTACATATTATATGATTTTATTCACATGAAATTCTAGTAAATGAAAACTAATTGTAGATCTATTGTTGCCTGTATAAATATAGATGTAGGTGTTAATATTGATGTAGACATATATATAAATATTTGACTTAGTAACTATATATATATTTTTTGTGACACCAAAACGTTCACGAATGAGAGGACAATACAAGAGTCTCAAATCTTTGATTAAAATATGTTTGTTGAGTATAAATTATGTCACCTTCACCAGACACTAGAGATATAAATATAAAACAACCAAGGCCTGTTTCTTCCAGATTAGGTAGTAATTTAACAGAAACAGGTTTATGTACAAATAATTTCAGTAGAGTAAGCTAAGAGGACAAAGTTTTGGGAGAGCAAAGAGGAGATAGCACCTAATCTTGGCTTTACACAAAGGGAAGATTTCAAGGATTTTATTGAATTTAGACCAAACCTTAAAGAAAAGTATGCGTGTATATGGGTGTGTATTTGTGTGTATGTGTGCACGTCTGAAAATGCCTAGTGTTTACAGGAATAAATGAAAGATTTGATGATGTTAGCGCAAATGTTGCACAGGGCCTAGGTTCTGGGTTGCACAGGGTTAGTTTAAGAACAACAAAAAGGAGAAAACTGATCTCCCAGCACTTGTCCAAAATAATTTTCTACAATAATGGAAATGTTCTATAATCTGTGCTGCCTGATACATTAGCCACTAGACACATGTGGCTACTGATCATTTTAGATACGGCTAGTGTGACTAAGGAACTGAATTGCTATTTTATTTCATTCATATTTAAATTTAAATAACCACAAAAGTAACTTACTCCTGAGCAAGGCCGATACTTGGTTATTAGCTCAAATTCAAATAATATTACTGTTTTAAAGATGAAGCACAGGACATTCTGGAAACATGTAAGAGTTTGAGAGAATCCGAGAAGACTTCTCCAAGAGAGTGCAATTAAAGTACAAATGAATTGAGGTACCAGAGAAACCACCTTTAGCAGACAGAAGAACACATGTAAATGTCCTGAAGGAGAAGAGAAAGTGTCAGATTGTTAAAGAAACAAACAACGAAGAACGAGTATCTCAAAATGAGAAAAGCGAGGGACATGCATATGGATAGGTAGACTCAACATTGTGAAAATATCAATTCTACCCAAAGCAATTCACAAATACAAAGCAATTCTCATCCAAATACCAACAGCATTCTTCAAAGAGACGGAAAAACTAATCATTAACTTTATACAGAAATGAAAGAGCCCCCAAATAAGTAAAGTACTATTGAAGAAGAATTCACTAGGAAGACGACTACCTGGCCTCAGAATCTACTGTACGGCTACGGTAGTCAGAACAGCCTAGTACTGGTACAATGACAGCTACATTGACCGGTGGAACAGAATTGAGAACCCAGGTGTAAATCCATCCACCTACAATCACCTGATCTTGGAAAAGGGCCCAAAGTCCATCAAATGTGGAAAAGACAGTCTTTTTAACAAATTCTGCTGGCAAAACTGGATGTCCCTCTGCAAAAAAATGAAACAGGGCCCATACCTTACACTATACACAAAAACTAATTAAAAATGGATTAAACACCTAAATATAAAATAAAAAACCACAAAGATCATAGGAGAAAAATAGGATCAAGGCTAGAGGCCCTAATACATGTCATTAACAGGATAAAAACCATAACTAACAAGACACAAACTCTAGAATATAAGTTAGATTACTGGAATCTTCTAAAAATTAAACACTCATGCTCATCAAAAGACTTCACCAAAAGAATAAAAAAAGAACTTAGACTTGGAAAAATCTCTGCCTATGACAAATTCAACAGAAGTCTAATCTCTAAAATCTACAGGAAAATCCAATACCTCTACAACAAAAAGACAAATAATCCAATTAAAAAACGGACAAAGGAAATTAACAGACACTTCACCAAAGAAGGCACTCAAGTGACTAACAGACACATGAGGAAATGACCGTGATCACCAGCCAATAGAGAATTGGAAATTGATACTACAATGAGATATCATTTCACCCCAACATTACTGCCGTAAAAAATAAATAAATAAATAACAATGTTGAAGAATTTGTGGGGAGACAGGAACTCTTATGCACTACTGGTGGGAATGCAAAATGGTTCGACCATTTTGGAAAACGATATGGCACTTCTTTAGAAAGCTAGAAAGAGAATACCATAAGATCCAGCAATCCCACTCCTAGAAATATATCTTAGAGAAATAAGAGCTGTCACATGAATAGACAAATGCATACCCATGTTCACTGCAGCATTTTTCACAATAGCAAAACGTTTGCTCATAAAATACTCTACGGGATTAAATGAAATAAAAGGAAAAAAGAAAAAGAAATCTCCTGTGGAGACTGGTGTTCCTGTCTACCAATTACGTACAAAAAAAAAAAAAGGAGAGAGAATTGTCAATTCCTTTAAGTACAAAACTGAGGGGACATTCTCCCAAAAGATAACCAGAAATGATTTAAACTCTATATGTCAACAGCATTCTGGTGTTCCACTCCCATGGGTCATAAATTGTTTAGAAATTTATCTATGTCTATATCTGAATTGTAATAAGAGAATTGTCCTTCACAGTTGCTCAGTAACTGGCTGCTCATCACTCGGACCCTATGTTAAATACATTTTGACATGGTGATATTTAAGTTACATGGTGGTATGCAATCTACTCTCAACTCCCATGGGGCTATTGAGGTCAGATGTATAACTCGAAAAGGAACTTTTGTCTCCGTTAGGCAATATATTAAGATTCTGTTACCTTCGTTGTTTCCCATCCCAATACTTGAGAAAAAAATATGTTGTTGTTAGCTGCCATCGTCACTATGAGTCAGAATTGACTCGATGGCAATGGTTTTTTTTTTTTTAATAGTGATACCATGTACAAGAGGGCGAGAAGCTGCCCGGCCCTGTGCCATCCTCACAATCATTGCCATGTTTGAGCTCATTGTTGTAGTCACTGTGTCAATCCATGTCTTTGAGGGTCTTCCTCTTTTTCACTGACCCTTTACTTTATCAAGCATAATGTCCTTCACCAGGGACTGATCCCTCCTGATAACATATACAAAGCACGTGAAAGAAAGTCTCGGCACCCTTGCTTCAAAAAAGTATTCTGGCTGTACTTCTTCCAAGATAGATTTGTTCTTTCTTCTGGCAGTCACTGGCATATTCAATATTCTTCACCAACACCTAATTCATTGTCCAGCTTTCACATTCATATGAGGTCATTGAAAATACCATCGCTTCGGTCAGGCACACCTTGGTCTTCAAAGTGACATCTTTGCTTCTTAACACTTTAAGGAGGTCTTTTGTAGCAGATTTTCCCAGAGCAATACTGTTAAACATATAATATGAGATATTTCATTCTGAGATCATATTGTTCAGAAATTTATCTATGTCTATATCTGAATTGTAATAAGAGAATTGTCCTTCACAGTTGCTCAGTAACTGGCTGCTCATCACTCGGACTCTATATTAACTCAATTTTGAGATGGTGATATTTAAGTTACATGGTGGTGTGCAATTTACTTCCAAATATATGTAAGTGTGGGGATGAGAATAGAGATTTTAAGAAAAGCTCTTTTATTTCCCTTCCACAGACATCTATGGTCAAGGGAAGTCATGGTCCTCATTTATCTTTGATGTAGCTTTTTCTTACTGGGTTTTTTAAGAAAATAATTTTCCTGGTCCCAGCTTGATATCTCTGCATGTGCATAACTAACCACTGTGCATGGGACTTAATTTTGCTTCCTTTCCACATTGTGTGAGTAAAGTCGAATACCTATATCAACACCTTTTTTGTGTCTGTTACCTGTATTGACCTTTTTCAGAACTCATTCACAATATCTTTCTAGATAGTGCAGATTTCTCTTACTTTTCCAGTAGCTCAATCATTCATCTTACACCATATATATATATATATATATATATATATAACCAAATCAAACCAGTTGCCCGTGAGTCAATTCCAACTCATAGTGACCCTATAGAACAGAGTTGAATTGCCCCATAGTGTTTCTAAGGCTCTAAATCTTTGTGGAAGCAGATTGCCACACCTTTCTCCTGTGGAATAGGCTAGTGAGTTCAAATTGCTTACCTTTTGATTAGCATCAGGGCACTTAACCACTGTGCCACCAGAACTCATATATAGGTGTGTATATATATATAAACCCAGCAGAGCTCATATATACATATATTTATGTACACACACACACACATACATATAAAAAATATATATATATACCCACACAAAAATAGAAGTATATTTTTTATTTCTTTCATCAATTTGAGGCTTTTTGTGCCAGAGATATATTTTTCAAATTACCTGCTGTCTCAGCTATCTAGTGCTGCTGTAACAGAAGTACCACAAGTGGATGGATGGCTTTAACATAGAGAAATTTTTTCTCTCACAGCATAAAAAAAAAACAGCATAGCAGGCTAGAATTCCGAATTCAGGGTGCTAGCTCCAGGAGAAGGCCTTCTCCCTCTGTTGGCTCTGGGGGAAAGTCCTTGTCATCAATATTTCCCAGTCAAGAGATCCTAAGCACAGGGAACCCCGGTCCAAAGGATACTCTATTCTCCTGACTCTTGTTTCTTGGTGGTATGATGTCCGCCTGTCTCTCTGCTTGCTTCTCTCTTTTATATCTCAAAAGAAGTTGACTTAAAACACAACCCAGTCTTGTAGATTGAGACCTTCCTCATTAACATAACTGCCACTAATCCTACCTCATTAACATCATAGAGGTAGGGTTTACAGTGTGTAGGAAAATCACATCACTCGACAAAATAGTGGACCATCACACAATACTGGCAATCATGGTCTAGCCAAGTTGACACACATTTTTGGTGGACACAATTCAACCCATAACATCTGTCGCATTTTAAGAAGTGAGAGACACTTCTCCTTCCTTAAGTTTTTAAGTCTAGATATTTTATTAAAAATATTATTTACTAGATGGTGCCCGGCCAAAACCGATGACTGCCCTGACAGGGAGCACAACAGAGAACCCCTGAGGGAGCAGGAGAACAGTGGGATGCAGACCCCAAATTCTCATAAAAAGACCAGGTTTGAGAGGAGGGCCTAGATGGAGGACTAGGTAGATGCTACCTCGGATCCCTCTTGCAACAAAGACTCAGAAAAACAAGTGAATTGATCACATACATAACAATCTACAATCCCTGAACAACAAACACAGATTTAGAGACGGAGAACGAACAAATACGGGGAAGCGGCGACTGTTTTCGGAGCCTGGAGCCAGCGTCCCAGTCAGGTAACCTTGGTGCCGGGCTTAGGTCTGGACCCAGGAGAGATGAACACAAAATCTGGTGATGGCGCAAACAAGGGGCCCAGCCCTACCCCCCTGAATTGACCCCGGGAGGGGGCCCAGCCGGTCCGCGTGGGCGGTGTGGCAACGCGGCTGGTGGGAGAAGTCCCCGGGAGGCAGTGACTGGTTTTGGAGCCGAGAGTGCAGCGTCCCAGCTGGGGAGCCTGGGCGCCAGGCTTTTGACTGGGCGCTGTCACAGCGCAAGCACGCGGCGCAGGCTTACTCCCCTGAACTAACCCCGGGAGGGGGCTCAGCCAGTCCGCGGGGGAGGCGCGGAGACGGGGCTGGCCGGACGAGAAGTCCCCGGGAGGCAACGACTGATTTTGGAGCCAGGAGTGCAGCGTCCCAGCAGGGGAACCTTGATGCTAGGCTTTGCACTGGCAGCGGAGGACCTGACCCCGGCTTTAGCGGGCCAGACCCTCGGGGGCAATCTCCACACAGCCAGCACACATAGGCGACACGCCCCTCAAGAATCTCAGATAAAATAGTCATTCCAAGCAAGATAAGCAACTCTGGCTATATTCTGGGGTGCTACTCTCCTGTTTCTCTGAACCCTCCCCCATCCTTCCCAGGCGGCTTCATTAACATTGGAATTTCCTGAGCCAGAGGGAGAACAGCTCCGGCTCCGCGGCGGCTTTGCTTTTCCCTTTTTTTTTTTTTTTGGTCTTTTCCTAACCCATTCTTCCGGCCTGAGAGAAGGAATCACAAAAAACCCAGGGACCAAAAATCCATCCCTAATTGGACTAAAAAGACAGAAACAGCTACAGCCAAGCATATATGATCCAAATCTCGGACTTTCATCCTTACAGGGAACAAGGTGGCAGTTATAATCCAAAGGCAGTTCCAATAGGGATCTGACTGCATTTTTTTTTAGCGGATTTTCTGGAAAAACAAGTTTCCCAGGCCTGATATCTCTGCTTATTCAACAGAGCTCTAACTGACCCACAACAAGGGAACTGAGGGCTGAAGCTCCCCCCAGACCACCTAGCCTCTTGCCTTAGGGGTCTAAGGAGGGTGACATCTACCAATCCGTAGAGGTACTTGCATTGGGGGCCTAAGGTACAGCTGCAGTGCCCTCCCACCAAGGTGCTATAGGAATAGAGACACACCTACCTCACTGACACTTGGGGGAAGCCTGTCAGCATCCTGCCCCCCCGATGGTGAACCCCAGCTGCTAATAGAATCTGGTGCACACAACTATCACCACTACTTCTAGAGGTGGATAGGTGTTAGGGTGCAGCACACACTTGATGACCCAAAATCAGATTCTACGCAAGAATAGTGAATAGACTCAGGCATATATATCTGGCAACAGCCCAAACCAGCTGGTAATAGGTCATAAGTAAGTCAAGGGCTACAACAAACAAGACAGCACAATCTAGTAGCCCATCCGCGTATATTGAAAGAAAACAAAACAAGATAAGACTCAGTGAGCAATTATAGAATAAACCACTACCAAATCTATTTTTTTTAATATCTTAGGGATGGCTCGGAGACAGCAGTCAATATCAAACCACATAAAGAAGCAGACCATGACAGCTTCTACAACCCCTCCAAAAAAAAGAATCAAAATCTTTCCCAAATGAAGAAACAATCCTGGAAATATCAGGTACAGAATATAAAAAAACTAATTTACAGAATGCTTCAAGACATCAGAAACGAAATAAGGCAAACTGCAGAAAAAGCCAAGGAACACACTGATAAAACAGTTGAAGAACTCACTATGTTCTTATAGTGGAAAAATTCATAAGTTGCAAGAATCCGTAGAGAGACAGCATGTAGAAATCCAAAAGATTAACAATGAAATTACAGAATTAGACAACACAATAGAAAGTCAGAGGAGCAGACTCGAGCAATTTGAATGCAGAGTGGGAAATCTGGAAGACCAGGGAATTAACACCAACATAGCTGAAAAAAATCAGATAAAAGAATTAAAAAAAATGAAGAAACAGTAAGAATCATGGGGGACTCTATCAAGAAGGATAACTTGTGTGTGATTGGAGTCCCAGAACAGGGAGGGAGGACAGAAAACACAGAGAAAATAGTTGAAGATCTGCTGACAGAAAACTTCCCTGACATCATGAAAGACGAAAGGATATCTATGCAAGATGCTCATTGAACCCCATTTAAGATTGATCCAAAAAGAAAAACACCAAGACATATTATCATCAAACTTGCCAAAACCAAAGATAAAGAGAAAATTTTAAAAGCAGCCGGGGAGAAAAGAAAGGTCTCCTTCAAGGGAGAATCAATAAGAATAAGTTCAGACTACTCAGCAGAAACCATGCAGGCAAGAAGGCAATGGGAGGACATATACAGAGCACTGAAGGAGAAAAACTGCCAGCCAAGGATCATATATCCAGCAAAACTCTCTCTGAAATATGAAGGCGAAATTAAGATATTTACAGATAAACTCAAGCTTAGAAATTTGCAAAAACCAAAACAAAGCTACAAGAAATACTACAGAATATTATTTCGTCAGAAAACCAATAATATCAGATACCAGCACAACACGAGGTCACAAAAAAGAACATCCTGATATCAACTCAAATAGGGAAATCACAAAAATAAATTAAGATTAATTTTAAAAAATGCTCATAACAGGGAATCACTGAAGTCAAAATGTAAAAGATCACAATAATCAAAAAGAGGGACTAAATACAGGAGGCATAGAACTGCCATATGGAGAGTGATCTAAGGCGATATAAAACATTACAAGTTAGGTTTTTACTTAGAAGAATAGGGGTAAATATTAAGGTAACCACAAAGAGGTATAACGACTCCATAACTCAAGATGAAAGCCAAGAAAAACGTAACAACTCAACAAACATAAAGTCAAACACTATGAAAATGAGGATCTCACAATTTACTAAGAAAAACGTCTCAGCACAAAAAAGTATGTGGAAAAATGAAATTGTCAACAACACACATAAAAAGGCATCAAAATGACAACACTAAACACTTATTTATCTATAATTACGCTGAATGTAAATGGACTAAATGCACCAATAAAGAGACAGAGAGTCTCGGACTGGATAAAGAAACACGATCCGTCTATATGCTGCCTACAAGAGACACACCTTAGACTTAGAGACACAAACAAACTAAAACTCAAAGGATGGAAAAAATATATCAAGCAAACAACAAGCAAAAAAGAAGAGGAGTAGCAATATTAATTTCTGACAAAATAGACTTTAGACTTAAATCCACCACAAAGGATAAAGAAGGACACTACATAATGATAAAAGGGACAATTGATCAGGAAGACGTAACCATGTTAAATATTTATGCACCCAATGACAGGGCTGCAAGATGCATAAATCAAATTTTAACAGAAATGAAAAGTGAGATAGACACCTCCACAATTATAGTAGGAGACTTCAACACACCACTTTCGGAGAAGGACAGGACATCCAGTAAGAAGCTCAATAGAGACACAGGAGACCTAATTACAGCAATCAACCAACTTGATCTCATTGACTAATACAGATCTCTCCACCCAACTGCTGCAAAGTATACTTTTTTTTCTAGCGCACATGGAACATTCTCTAGAATAGACCACATATTAGGTCATAAAACAAACCTTTGCAGAATCCAAAACATTGAAATATTACAAAGCATCTTCTCAGACCACTAGGCAATAAAACTAGAAATCAATAACAGAAAAACTAGGGAAAAGAAATCAAATACTTGGAAACTGAACAATACCCTCCTGAAAAAAGACTGGTTTATAGAAGACATTAAGGAGGGAATAAGGAAATTCATAGAATGCAATGAGAATGAAAATACTTCCTATCAAAACCTCTGGGACACAGCAAAAGCAGTGCCCAAAGGCCAATTTATATCAATAAATGCACACATACAAAAAGAAGAAAGAGGCAAAATCAGAGAACTGTCCCGACAACTTCAACAAATAGAAAGTGAGCAACAAAAGAATCCATCAGGCACCAGAAGAAAACAAATAATAAAAATTAGAGCTGAACTAAATGAATTAGAGAACAGAAAAACAATTGAAAGAATTACCAAAGCCAAAAGATGGTTCTTTGAAAAAATTAACAAAATTGATAAACCATTGGCCAGACTGACCAAAGAAATACAGGAAAGGAAACAAATAACCTGAATAAGAAACGAGAAGGGCCACATCACAACAGACCCAACTGAAATTAAAAGAATCATATCAGATTATTACGAAAAATTGTACTCTAACAAATTTGCAAACCTAGAAGAAATGGATGAATTCCTGGAAAAACACTACCTACCTAAACTAACACATTCAGAAGTAGAACAACTAAATAGACCCATAAAAAAAAAGAGATTGAAATGGTAATCAAAAAACTCCCAACAAAAAAAAGCCCTGGCCCGGACGGCTTCACTGCAGAGTTCTACCAAACTTTCAGAGAAGAGTTAACACCACTACTACTAAAGGTACTTCAAGGCATAGAAAATGACGGAATACTACCCAACTCATTCTATGAAGCCACCATCTCCCTGATACCAAAACCAGGTAAAGACATTACAAAAAAGGAAAATTACAGACCTATATCCCTCATGAACATAGATGCAAAAATCCTCAACAAAATTCTAGCCAATAGAATTCAACAACATATCAAAAAAAATAATTCACCACGACCAAGTGGGATTTTTATGCAAGGCTGGTTTAATATTAGAAAAACCATTAATGTAATCCACCACATAAATAAAACAAAAGACAAAAACCACATGATCTTATCAATTGATGCAGAAAAGGCTTTTGACAAAGTCCAACACCGATTTATGATAAAAACTCTCAGCAAAATAGGAATTGAAGGAAAATTCCTCAACATAATAAAGGGCATCTATGCAAAGCCAACAGCCAACATCACTCTAAATGGAGAGAGCCTGAAAGCATTTCCCTTGAGAAGGGGAACCACACGAGGATGCCCTTTATCACCGCTCTTATTCAACATTGTGCTAGAGGTCCTAGCCAGGGCAATTAGGCTAGACAAAGAAACAAAGGGCATCCGGATTGGCAAAGAAGAAGTAAAATTATCTCTATTTGCAGATGACATGATCTTATACACAGAAAACCCCAACGAATCCACCAGAAAACTACTGAAACTAAAAGAAGAGTTTGGCAGAGTCTCAGGTTATAAGATAAACATACAAAAATCACTTGGATTCCTCTACATCAACAAAAAGAACACCAACGAAGAAATAACCAAATCAATACCATTCACAGTAGCCACCAAGAAGATAAAATACTTAGGAATAAATCTTACCAAGGATGTAAAAGACCTATCCCAGGAAAACTACAAAGCTCTACTACAAAAAAATTAAAAAGGACATACTCAAGTGGAAAAACATACCTTGCTCATGGATAGGAAGACTTAACATAGTAAAAATGTCTATTCTACCAAGAGCCATCTATACATACAATGCACTTCCGATCCAAATTCCAATGTCATTTTTTAAGGTGATAGAGAAACAAACCACCAACTTCATACGGAGGGGAAAGAAGCCTCGGATAAGCAAAGCGTTACTGAAAAAGAAGAAGAAAGTGGGAGGCCTCACTCTACCTGATTTCAGAACCTATTACACAGCCACAGTAGTCAAAACAGCCTGGTATTGGTACAACAACAGGCACATAGACCAGAGGAACAGAATTGAGAACCCAGATATAAATCCATCCACATATGAGAAGCTGTTATTTGAGAAAGGCCCAGTGTCAGTTAATTGGGGAAAAGATAGTCTTTTTAACAAATGGTGCTGGCATAATTGGATATCCATTTGCAAGAAAATGAAACAGGACCCATACCTCACACCATGCACAAAAACTAACTCCAAGTGGATCAAAGACCTAAACATAAAGACTAAAATGATAAAGATCATGGAAGAAAAAATAGGGACAACCTTAGGAGCCCTAATTCAAGGCATAAACAGAATACAAAACATTACCAAAAATGACGAAGAGAAACCAGATAACTGGGAGCTCCTAAAAATCAAACACCTATGCTCATCTAAAGACTTCACCAAAAGAGGAAAAAGACCACCTACAGACTGGGAAAGAATTTTCAGCTATGACATCACCGACCAGCGCCTGATCTCTAAAATCTACATGATTCTGTCAAAACTCAACCACAAAAAGACAAACAACCCAATCAAGAAGTGGGCAAAGGATATGAACACACACTTCACTAAAGAAGATATTCAGGCAGCTAACAGATACATGAGAAAATGCTCTCGATGATTAGCCATTAGAGAAATGCAAACTAAAACCATGATGAGATTCCATCTCACTCCAACAAGGCTGGCATTAATCCAAAAAACACAAAATAATAAATGTTGGAGAGGCTGCGGAGAGATTGGAACTCTTATACACTGCTGGTGGGAATGTAAAATGGTACAACCACTTTGGAAATCTATCTGGCATTATCTCAAACATTTAGAAATAGAACTACCATACAACCCAGAAATCCCACTCCTCGGAATATACCCTAGAGAAATAAGAGCCTTCACATAAACAGATATATGCACACCCATGTTTATTGAAGGTCTGTTTACAATAGCAAAAAGCTGGAAGCAACCAAGGTGTCCATCAATGGATGAATGGGTAAATAAATTGTGGTATATTCACACAATGGAATACTATGCATCGATAAAGAACGGTGATGAATCTGTGAAACATTTCATAACATGGAACCTGGAAGGCATTATGCTGAATGAAATTAGTCAGAGGTAAAAGGACAAATATTGTATAAGACCACTATTATAAGATCTTGAGAAATAGCATAAACTGAGAAGAACACATACTTTTGTGGTTACGAGAGGCGGGAGGGAGGGAGGGTGGGAGAGGGTTTTTTACTGATTAAATTAGTAGATAAGAACTGCTTTAGGTGAAGGGAAGGACAACACTCAATACATGGAAGGTCAGCTCAACTGGACTGGACCAAAAGCAAAGAAGTTTCCGGGATAAAATGAATGCTTCAAAGGTCAGCGGAGCAAGGGCGGAGGTTTGGGGACCATCGTTTAAGGGGACTTCTAAGTCAATTGGCAAAATAATACTATTATGAAAACATTCTGCATCCCACTTTGAAATGCGGCGTCTGGGGTCTAAAATGCTAACAAGCGGCCATCTAGGATGCATCAATTGGTCTCAACCTACCTGGAGCAAAGGAGAATGAAGAACACCAAGGTCACACGACAACTAAGAGCCCAAGAGACAGAAAGGGCCACATGAACCAGAGACCTACATCATCCTGAGACCAGAAGAACTAGTTGGTGCCCAGCCACAATCGATGACTGCCCTGACAGGGAGCACAACAGAGAACCCCTGAGGGAGCAGGAGAACAGTGGGATGCAGACCCCAAATTCTCATAAAAAGACCATACTTAATGGTCTGACTGAGACTAGAGGAATCCCAGCGGTCATGGTCCCCAGACCTTCTGTTGGCACAGGAGAGGAACCATCCCCGAAGACAACTCATCAGACATGAAAGGGACTGGACAGTGGGTAGGTGAGAAATGCTGATGAAGAGTGAACTAATTATATCAAGTGGTCACTTGAGACTGTGTTGGCATCTCCTGTCTGGAGGGGGGATGGGAGGATAGAGAGAATTGGAAGCTGGCAAAATTGTCACGAAAGGAGAGACTGGAAGGGCTGACTCCTTAAGGGAGAGCAAGTGGGAGTACGGAGTAAGGTGTATATAAACTTATATGTGACAGTCTGACTTGATTTGTAAACATTCACTTGAAGCTCAATAAAAGTTAATAAAAAAAGTTAATCATAAAAAAAGAAGACCAGGCTTAATGGTCTGACTGAGACTAGAAGAATCCCGGTGGTCGTGGTCCCCAAAACTTCTGTTGGCCCAGGACAGGAACCAACTCCTCAACATGAATTGGACTGGACAAAGGGTTGGAGAGAGATGCTGATGAGGAGTGAGCTACTTGTATCAGGTGGACACTTGAGACTGTGTTGGCATCTCCTGTCTAGAGGGGAGATGGGAGGGTAGAGAGGGTTAGAAACTGGCAAAACGGTCCCGAAAGGAGAGTCTGGAAGGAGGGAGTGGGCCGGCTCATTAGGGGGAGAGTAAATGGGAGTATGTAGTAAGGTGTATATAAGTTTATATGTGAGAGACTGACTTGATTTGCAAACTTTCACTTAAAAAAGCACAACAAATATTATTTAAAAAATATATATTATTGATACCGCAAACAACAGGGTTAAATGGTTCCCCTTCCTCGCATCACACCTGGGCCACATCACACACTTTTGATAAGAAATTCTGTGTAGCAGCTCAAGGCCATCTTACTGCTTCTCTGCTCAAGTTTGCTTCGCTACCCACCAACCTTCCCCCCACTCTATTTGGACATGAGCAATAAGCCACTAAGCTATCCTTAGATAAACTTCATGTTTCACACCACCCTAAAAACCACATGCCCCCAGCCACCATATTGCACCCCCTACTGCACCCCTGTATGTGTTCATTTCCTGAAATTGTCTGCCAGTTCTTAGAAACTTCATGAATTATGCTTAAGTTCCCTATCACAAACCCTGCACCTGCACTGGAATCCCCAACCTCAGGGTGCTTGATTTGAGACTTAATCTCTGAGCTCCTTGCTTGACCGGCTTGCAATAAAGTCTGTTTTCTCTTTTTCAAAGGCCTGGTGTCTCTCATTTGACTCAAGGGGTTGCGCCGGGCAGGATCCACCCTCATCAGGTTACAATACTGTAATGATGCATAGATTACCGCATCTTTTATTGGTCAGTTAATTCATTTTCTGTGTCTGTTATAACAAATTGCTACAAACTGAGTGACTTAAAACAACAGAAATTTATTCTTCCACAGCCCAGGAGGCCAGAAATCCAAAGTCAGAGCCAAAATACCTGAGCCTTAATCAAGCTGTCACGGCAGAACCACACCACACACTCTTCAGAGGCTCCAGGGGAGAATCTGTTCATTGCCTCTTCCAGCTTCTGGTGGCTGTCTCTATTCCATGGCTGTTGCTGCATCATCCAATCTCTGCCTCTGTGGTCACATTGTCATCTCCGCTTGTGTCTTTACGAAATCTCTCTCTGCTTCTCCCTTCATTCTCCCTATATTCTTCTATATTTTATATCCTTCTATATTCTATATTCTTCTATATTCTATATCCTTCTGTATTCTTCTATATTCTGTATTCCGTATTCCATGTTCTACATTATACATACTATACTCTATGTTCTTCTGTATTCTATATTCTATACTGTTCTATATTCTATATCCTATATTCTATGTTCTGTATTCCTCTAAATACTATATACTTCTATATTCTTTATTGTTCTATATTCTACATTCTATGTTCAATATTCTATATATTATATTCTTCTATTTCCTGTCTTACATATTCTATATTCTACATTCAATATTTTTCTATATTCTATATTCATCTTTATTCTATACTCTATTTCATATTCTGCTTTCTATATTCTTCTATATCCTATAATGATATTCTATATACTCATCTTTATTATATATTTTGTATTCTACATTATATATTCTTCTATTTTCTATATTCTATAGTCTTCTATATTCTGTATTCTACGTTCTATATGCTATATTCTATATTCCACATTCTACATTCTATATTTTATATTATTCTATATGCTATAATCTATATTCTTCTATATTCTACATTTTATGTTCAATATTTTATATTTGAAGATCAAAGACCACAGCCTTCAGTGTGGACTGCAAATCAACATAAAGAGAACAAAAATCCTCACAACTGGACCAATGTGCAACATCATGATAAATGGAGAAAAGATTGACGTTGTCAAGGATTTCATTTTACTTGGATCCACAATCAACAACCATGGAAGCAGCAGTCAAGAAATTAAAAGATGCATTGCACTGGGCAAATCTGCTGCAAAGGACCTCTTCAACAGCAAAGATGTCACCCTGAAGACTAAGGTGTGCCTGACCCAAGCCATGGTATTTTCAATCACATCGTATGAATGTGAAAGCTGGACAATGAATAAGGAAGACTGAAGAAGAGTTGACGCCTTTGAACTGTGGTGTTGGCGAAGAATATTGAATATACCATGGACTGCCAAAAGAACGAACACATCTATCTTGGAAGAAGTGCGGCCAGAATGCTCCTTAGAGGCAAGGATGGCGAGACTGCGTCTTACATATTTTGGACACGTTTTCAGGACGGATGAGTCCTTGGAGAAGGACGTCATGCTTGGCAGAGTACAGGGTCAGTGGAAAAGAGGAAGACCCTCAAAAAGGTGGATTGACACAGTGGCTGCAACAATGAGCTCAAGCACAACACCTGTTATAAGGGTGGCGCAGGACCAACTCTGTTTCGTTCTTTTGTGCATAGGGTCTCTATGAGTCGGAACCGACTTGACAGCACCTAACAACAACAATATTCTATATTATTCTATATTTACCTATATTGTAAATTATAAATTCTATTTTCTATATTCTACATTATATACACTCTATATTCTATATTCTTCTGTATTCTATTTTCTTCTATATTCTATATTCCTTATTCAATATTCTATGTTTTATATTCTGTATTCTATCTACATTCTAAATTCTATATTCTGTATTCTATACTCTATATTCTGTGTTTTGTGTTCTATGTTCTATGTTCAATCTTCTATCTTCTATCATCTGCTTTCTTCTATGTACTATCTTCAATCTATCTTCTATTGTCAATTTTCTTCTATATCGTATATTCTGTTCTATATTATATTTTCTATATTCTTGTGTCCTAGATTCTATTATCTTCTATATTCTATATTCTTCTATATTCCGTATTCTACTTTCTATATTCTATATTCCATATTCTATACCCTTCTGTATTCTTCTACATTCTATACTCTATATCGTATAATCTTCTGTATATTTTTCTTCTATATTTAATAATCACCATTCTATTTTCTATATTCAATATTCTATCTTCTATGTTCTATATTCTGTATTCTTCTACATGCTCTATTCTATATCACATGCTGTAATCTATATTCTACAGTCTATATTTTTCTACATTCTATATTCTTCTATATTCTATAACCTATATTCTTCAATATTCTAAATTCTATGCTCTGTATTCTGTGTTTTATATTGTATATTCTACATTCTACAGTATATATTCCATATTCTTCTGTATTTTATAATCTATATACTTCTACATTGTTTTCTATATTCTTCTACATTGTATATTTTATGTCTTATAGTCTATACTCATCAATATTCTATTTTCTATATTCTTTTATAAACTATATTCTTCTATATTCTATATTCCATATTCAACATTCTCTACTCTACTATATTCTATATACTTCTGTATTCTACTTTCCATAATCTATATTCTTCTGTATTCTATATTCTACGTTCTATAATTTATATTCATTCTACATTCTGTATTCTATATTCTTCTATATTCTGTAATTTATATACGTTTACACTCTATAGTCTCTATTCTATGTTCTGTATTGTATTATCTATATTCTACGTTCTTTATTCTATATTCTTCTATATTGTATATTTTATGTTTTATAGTCTATATTCCATTTTCCTGAATATCCTCTATTCTATATTCTTCTATATTCTATGTTCTATCCTCTATGTTCTATATTCTACATTCTCTTCTCTATATTCTATAATCTATATTCTTCTATATTCTACAGTCTACATTATGTATTCTAAATATTTCTATATTCTTTAACTTCTCTCTTTTATATTCTGTATTCTATATCCTACATTCTATATTCTATTTTCTTGTATGTTCTGTATTCTATATCCTATGTTCTCCACTCTACATTCTATATTCTAAATTTTCCTATAGTCCGTATTCTTCTATATTCTATATTCCACGTTCTGTATTCTACAATCTATATTCTCTATCCTATGTTCCATATTCTGCATTCTAAATTCTATATTCAATATTCTTCTATATTCTTTAATCTATATTCTTCTACATTCTATATTCTGTTTTGTATATTCTATATTCTTCTATATTGTACATTTTATATATCATAGTCTACATTCCATATTCATCAATATTCTATATTCTGTATTCCATATTGTCTATCCTATATTCTATATTCTTCTATATTCTATGTTCTATATTCTGTTCTGTATATTCTATATTAGATATTCATCAATATTCTATATTCTTCTATATACTCTATTCTATATTCCATGTTCTATATTCTGCATTCTATATTCTTCTTATTCTGTATTCTATATTCTTCTATATATTATATTCTACATTCTATATCTTCTATATTCTATAATCTATATACTTCTACATTCTATATTCTGTAATATTCTATATTGTATATTTTATATCTTACATTCTATATTCCATTTTTGTCAATATCCTGTATTCTGTATTCTATATCCTTCTATCTTCTATGTTCTATATTCTCTATTTTATATTCTATATTCTGTTCTCTGTATTCTATATTCTTCTATATTCTATAATCTATTGTCTACATTCTATACTCTACATTTCATTTTCTGTATTCTGTATTTTACTGTCTACATTCTGTACTCTAAATACTTTTCTATTCTTTATTCTTCTCTATTCTTCATATTCTATGTTCTATATTGTATATAACTCTATATTCTATATTCTACTTTCTATAATCTAAATTTTTCTTTATTCTATATTCTACACTCTAAACTCTATATTCTTTTATATTCTATATTCTTCTATATTCTACATTCCTCAATAATCTATAAACTATATTCTTCTATATTGTATATCCAATATTCTTTATTCTATATTGTATATACCATAATTGTCAATGTTCTTTATTCTTCTGTATTCTATCTTCTATATTCTCTAGTCTATATTCTTCTATATTCTATATTCCAAATCCTATAATCCATATTCTTCAATATTCCTTATTCTATATTCTATCTTCTATATTTTATCTTCTATATTCTCTACTCTATATTCTTTATATTCTCTATTCTATGTTCTTCTATATGCTATATTCTATATTCTTCTATATTCTATATTTTGTACTCTATATTCTATGCCCTATATTCTGTATTCTATATTCTTCGAAATACTGTATGCTTCTATGTTCTGTATTCCATATTCCATATTCTGTATTCTACGTTCTATATTCAATATTCTTTTTTCTATATTTTTCAATATTCTATATTCTACGTTTTACATTCTAAATTCTACATTCTATATTCTTCTATTTCTATATCGTATATACTAAATTTTATATTCTATACTCTGTATTCTACATTCTACTTTCAACATTCTATATTCTTCTTTATTCTATATTCTACATTCTATATTCAATATTCTGTTTGCTGTTCTATATTCTTCTGTATACCATATTCTTCTCTATTCTATATTCTGTATTCTTCTATATTCTATGGTCTTCTATAGTCTATATTTTATATTCTACATTTACTTTCTATATTCTATAATCTATATTCTGCTATATTCTCTATTCTATGTACTGTATTCTATATTCTACATTCTGCATTCTATTTTCTATAATCTATATACTTGTACATTCTGTATTCTGTATTCTATATTCTTCTATATTGTATACTTTATGTCTTATATTCTTTTTGCCATATTCATCAATATTCTATATTCTTCTAAATACTATGTTCTTCTATGTTCCATATTCTATATTCCATGTTCTATTTTTACATTCTATATTTTATATTCTTCTATATTCTATAATCTACATTCTATATTTATCTATATTCTATAATCTATATATTTCTATATTCTATATTCTTCTATATTGTATATTTTATGTCTTATATTCTATATTCATCAATATTCTATATTCTATACTCTTCTGTATTCTATCTTCTATCCTCTACGTTCTTTATTCTATATTCTGTACTCTATATTCCATATTATATAAACTATACTGTCCTATTTTATATATTCTACATTCCATATTTTATATCCAATATTGTACATTCTATATTCTGTACACTTCTATTTTTTATATTTTATATTCTTCCACATTGTGTATACTATATTCCACACTCTACATGCCATATTCTGTATACCTCTATGTGCTATAATCTATATTCTTCTATATTCTACATTCTATATTCTTCAGTTCACATTCTGTATTCTATATTCTGTATTCCTCTTATTTTATATTCTACATTCTAAATACTATAGTCTTTATATTTTATACTCTACATTTTAAATTCTATATTCTTCAAAAATCTACATTCTTCTATACATTCTACATTCTGTAGTCTATATTCTGCTTTATTCTATATCATGTATCCTATATTATTCTATATTCCATATCCTTGTATATTCTATATCCTCCTATATTCTATATACCTCTATATTCTTTTTTCCTCTATATTCTACATCCCACATTCCATATTCTATATTCAATATTCTTCTATATATTATATTCTTCTATATCTATATTCCATATTGTTTATTCCATTTTCTATATTCTTCTGTATTCTATATCCTATACTCTGCAGTCTATATTCTACATTCTTTATTCTGTATTCTATATTCTAAAATCTGTATTCTAAAATATATTTTATATTCTACATTCTATGTTATATATTCTATATTCTTCTATTTTCTATATACTGTACATATATTCTGTATTCCACATTCTACATTCTTCTATATGCTATAATCTAAATTCTTATATATTTTATATTCTAGATTTTATGTTCTATATTCTCCTTTATTCTATATCATTCTATATTCTTTATTAATATTCTACATTCTATATTTTACATTCTTCTATATTCTATGTTCTATATTCTATACTCTATATTATTATATATTCTGTATCCTACATTCTGTATTCTTTATTCCATATTCTTCAATATTCTATCTTCTATATTCTGTACTCTATATTCTTCTATAGTCTACATTCTAAATTCTGTATTTAATATTCTTCTATATTAAATATTCTGTGCTGTATAGTCTATATTCTTCTATATTTGGTATTCTTTGTACTGTGTTCTATGTTCAATCTGTCTCCTATCATCTTGTGTCTTCTATCTACTATCTTCTATTGTCTTCTATATTTGATATTATATTTTCTTCTGTTTTCTATATTCTTTTGTGTCCTGTATTCTATTGCCTTCTATATTCTCCTCTATTCTATGTTCTTCTATACTGCATATTCTGCTATATTCTATGTACTTCTATATTCTGTATTCTATATTCCATATTCTACATCTATTTTCTGTATCCTTCTATAGTCTATTCTATATTCTATATTCTTCTGTATTTTTTATTCTTCTATATTCTACATTTTATACTTTATAATCAATATTCTATGTTTTATGTCATGTGTTCTATATTCTTTTATATACTATATTCTTGTATATTCTGTATTCCATAATCTATATTCCATATTCTTCTATATTCTAAATTCTCTGTTCTTTGTTCTATATTCCTTATTCTACCTTCTATGTTGTATACTCTATATTCTTCTATATTCTATAATCTATATACTTCTACAGTCTGTATTCTGTATTCTATTTTTTATTCTTCTAAATTGTGTATTTTATATCTTAAATTCTATATTTGTCAATATTCCATATTCTTCTATATACTATATTGTATATTCCATATTCTACATTCTATATTCTACTATATTTAATATTCTATATTCTTTTTTCTTTAATCTATATTCTTCTATATTCTATATTCTACATTCTATATTCTTTATATTCCTCTATATTGTATATTTTATGACTTATATTCCATGCTCTATATTCCATTTTTGTGAATATCCTATATTCTTCTATATTCTATTTTCTAACTTCTATGTTCTGTATTCTATATTGTATGTTCTGTGCTCTATATTCTATTATCTATATTCTACAGTCTGTATTATATATTCTAAATTCTTCTATATTCTTTATTCTTCTCTATTCTGTATTATATGTCTTGTGTTCCACATTCTACATTCTTCTATATTCCATATTCTACATTCTGTATTCTATATTTTTTATTCTATATTCAACATGGTAAACTCTATATTCTGTGTTCTATAATCTATATTCTTTTATATTCTATAATCTACATTCTACATTCTTCAATAATCTTATAATCTATATTCTTCTATATTGTATATTCTATATACCATATTCTTCTATATTTTATCTTCTACATTCTGTAGTCTATATTCCTCTATATGCTATATTCCACATTCTATATTTTATATGCTATGTTCTTCTACATTCTGTATTGTATATTCTTCTATAATGTATATTCTATATTCTTTTATATTCTATAATTTTCTATATTGTATATTCCTTTATATTCAGTATTCTATATTTTTCTACATTCTATACTCTATATTCCATATTCTGTACAATTCTGTATTCAATGTCTATATTCTTTTATATTCTATTTTCTTCTATATAATATATTCTTCAGTATTCTATATTCTACATTCTGTATTCTTCTATATTCTATATTTTTCTATAATCTATGTTCTATATTTATATTCTTCCATATTCTATAATCTGTATTTCTCTAATTTGTATATTCTACATTCTATATTCTAATTTCTTCTATACATTCTATATTTTGTATTCTACATTCCACATTCTACTTTGTAAATTCTATATTCTATACTCTTCTATATTCTATGTTCTATATTCTACTATATGCTATATTCTAGTATCTAGATTCTTGATCTTACATTCTATATTCTGTTTTCTGTATTCTATATTCCACATTCTACATTCTTCTATATTCTGTATACTATAATCTTCTATATTCTATATTCTTCTATAATGTATATTCTATACCCCATATTCTTCTATATTTTATATTCTTCTATTTTCTTTATTCTATATTTTGTATTCTATATTCTATACACTATATTCCTCTGTATTCTATATTTCTCTATAGTCTATATCCTTCTATATTCTAGATTTTATTTTCTACATTATTCTATATTCTATTTTCTTTTATATTCTATATTCTATCTTCTGTGTTCTGTTCTATATTCTATATTCTTCTATATACTATATTCTTCAATATTCTATATCCCATATTCTGTATTCTATATTCTTCTATATTCTACATTCTATATTTTTGATATTATTTAATCTATATTCTTGTATATTCTATATGCTACATTCTATATTCTAAATTCTATATTCTTTGATATTCTATATACTACATTCTATATTCTTCTATTTTCTATACTATATTATTCTATATTCTGTATTGTATATTCCATATTATGCATTCTATATTCTATATTTTTCTATATTCTACATTCTTCTATATTCTGTATTCTATACTCTATATTCTACACTCAACATTATATATTCAGAAATTTTCTATATTCTATATTCTTCTGTATGCTATATTCTGTGTTCTGTGTTCTACATTCTACACTCTCTATTCTGTATTCTCTTATATTCTATAATCTATATTCTTCTGTATTCCCTTCTACATTCTAAATTCTTCTATATTCTATAATCTATGTATTTCTCCATTCTGTATTCTATAGAACATTCTACATTTTATATATTTTATTTTGTATTCCATATATGTCATAATTCTGTATTCTATATTCTTCTATATACTATATTCTTCTACATCCTATAATTCATATTTCTTAAACTGTATTCCATATTCTATACTCTACGTTCTATATTCTGTAATCTATATTCTTCTATATTCTAAATTCTGTATTCCTCAATCTATATTCTTCTATATTCTATGTTGTGTATTCTACATTCTATGTTATATATTTTATAATCTACTACATTGTATATTTTATATTCTTCTATACTGATTATTTTATATCTTATATTGTATATTCCATTTTCGTGAATAGCCAATATTTATGTTCTATATTCTTTTATCTTTTGTGTTCTATATTCTATAATCTATATTCTATGTTCTGTTCTCTATATTCCACGATTTTATATTGTATAATCTGTATTATTCTGTATTCTATATTAAATATTCTATATACTATATTTTATATTCAACAGTCTACATTCTATATTCTTCTATGTTCTTTATTCTTCTCTATTTTATATACTATATTCTACATTATTCTATACGATCGTTTATACTCTATATTCTTCTGTAATCTATACTCTTCTATATTCTGTATCTTATATTCTGTGCTCTATATTCCACATTCTATATTCTACGTTCTTCTATATTCTGTCTTCTATGTTCTAACTGTATATTCTATATTCTTCTATGTTCTGTATTTTTCTATATTCTGTATTCTATATTGTATACTCTACATTCTACACTCTATTCTAGAATCTATATTCTTCTATATTCTATAATCAATATACTTCTACATTCTATATTCTGTATTCTTTTATTTTGTATATTTTATATCTTATATTCCATATTCTATGTTGTGTGTTCCAGACTCTGTATTCTATATCCTATATCCTATATTCTACTTTCTTCATTCTGTATTCTATATTCTTCTATATTGTATATTCTACATTCTATATCACCCTGTATTCTATAATCTATATTTTTCTATATTCTATATTCTTCATTGTGCATTCAATATTCTATATTCCTTGATATTCTATAATATAAAAAAATACCTCTAAACTCTATATTCTATATTCTTGTATATTGTATATTTTTTATTCCATTTTCATCGATGTTCTATAATCTATATTTTCTGTTTTCTTTCTTCTATGATCCATGTTCTATGTTCTGTACTCTATATTCTTCTATATTCTATAATCCACATTCTGTTCTATATTCTTTATTCTATATTGTATATTCTATATACTACATTTTACATTCTAAATTCTGTTTTCTATATTCTACATTCTTCTATATTCTATATTCTCCACTCTACATTCTATATTCTAAATTTTTCTATATTCTATATTCTTCTATTCTGTATCCTATATTTTACATTCTACATTCTTCTATATTCTAAAATCTATATTCTTCTGTATTCTATATTCTCTATTCTATGTTCTATATTCTAAATTCTATTTTCTATATACTTCTATATGCTATAATCTATGTACTTCTACAGTCTATGTTCTGTGTTGTATATACTGTATAGTATATACAACATTCTACGTTCTTCTATGTTGTACGTTTTATATATTATATTCTATATTCCATTTTTATCGATATTCTATATTTTTGTATGTAAGACATTCTTCTGTAATCTGTATTCCATATTCTGTATTCCATTTTTGTCAATATCCTATATTCTGTATTCTTCTATATCCCATCTTCTACGTTCTAAATTCTACATTCTATATTCTGTTCTCTATACTGTATATTCTTCTGTGTTCTAAATCTATATTCTTCTATATTCAATATTCGTCAATATTCTGTATTCTATATTCTTCTATGTACTCTATTCAATATTCTATATTTCTTAGTCCATATTCTGTATTCTATATTCTTCTATATACCATATTCTATATTCTTCTATATTCTACTTTCTTCATTCTATATTCTTCTATGTTCTATAATCTGTATCTTCTATATTCAATATTCTATATTCTAAATACTGTGTTCTATTTTCTATGTTTTACATATTATATTCTGTATTCTTCTATATTGTGTGTTCATATTCTACATTCTGTATTCTACATTTTTCTGTATTCTATATCCCTCTATATTCTATATTCTGAATTCTATATTCTTTATTTTATATTCTACATGCTAAACTCTATATTCTATTTTCTTCTATATTCTGTATTACATATTCTACATTCTCCATACTACGTTCTATTTTCTATATTCCTCTGTATTCTATAATCTGTATTCTACATTCTTTATTCTATATTGTATATTCCATATCCTATATTCTATATACCATATTCATCACTATTCTGTATTCTTCTATAATCTATTTTCTATGTTCTGTCATCTTCTATATTCTACATTCTATTATCTTCTATATTCTGTAGTCTATATTCTTTTATAATGTACATTCTCTATTCTATATTGTTCTATATTTTATATTCGTCCATATTTTATATCCTTCTCTATACTATATTCTTCTATATTCTATAATTTATCTTCCAAATTCTATATTCTACATTCTATATTCTTCTATATTCTATATTGCATATTCTTCTATATTTTATATTCTACATTCTATAATCTACATTCTTCTATATTCTGTATTCTACAGTCTGCATTCTATATTCTAAATTCTTGTATATTTTTTATATTCTATATTTTTTGTTCTAAATTCTATATTCTAATTCTATACTCATCTATATTCTACATTCTATATTCTGTACTCTATATTCTGCTTTGTGCATTCTATATTCTATAATCTTTATTCTTCTATATGCTATATTCTACATTCTTCATTGTATATTCTAATGTTTTCTATATTCTCACTCTACATTCTATATTCTAAATTTTCTGTATTCTATATACTTCTATATTCTATAATCTATATTCTTCTGAATTCTATATTCTCTGTTGTATGCTCTGTATTCTCTATTCTATATGCTTCTGTATTGTATAATCTATATACCTCTACATTCCATATTCTGTATTCTATATTCTATGTTCTTCTATTTCACATTTTACCCATTATATTCTATATTCCATATTTGTCAGTATTCTATATTTTCTATATACTATATTCTTCTTTATTTTATATTCTTTATTCCATATACTACATTCCGTATTCTGTATTGCGCAATCTATAGTCTGCATTCTATATTCTAAATTCTTCTATATTCTTTATTCCTCTCTCATTTATATTCTGTGTTCTGTATTCTATATTCTGTATTATTCTATATTCTAAATTTTTCTATACTCTATATTTATTCTATATTCTGAACTGTATATTCTGTACTGTACATTCTAAACTCTATATTCTGTATTCTTGTATATTCTATGTTCTTCTATATTCTATGCTCTACATTCTATATTCTTCTATATTCTTTAATCTATATTCTTCTACATTCTATATCCTATTTTCTTCTATATTGTATGTCCTATATCCTGTATTCTATATTCAATATACTGTATTCATCAATATTCTATATTCTTCGATGTTCTATATTCTTCTGTATTCTGTGTTCTACATTCTCCTATAATCTATATTCTTTTATATTCTGTATTCTATCTTCTATGTTCTATATTCTTCTATATATCATATTCTTCTGTATTCTATATTATTTATTCCATATTCCATATTCTACATTCAACATTCTATATTCTAAATTCTTCTATATTCTACATTCTAAAATCTATATTCTATGTTCATCTCTATTCTGTATTCTTCTATATTCTATATTCCATACTCTATTCTATATTTGATATTCTGTGTTCTATATTTTATATTCTATATTCTACTATATACTGTATTCTTCTATAGTCTGTATTCCATATTCTATAGTCTACATTCTATATTCTTCTATATTCTATATACCATATTCTTCAGTATCCTATAATCTATTTTCTATAATCTGTAGTCTATATTCTTCTATATTCTATACTCTACTTTGTATGTTCTATATTCTATATTTGATTTTTTATATTCTATATTCCTCTACATTCTCTACTCTATACTTTTCTATATTCTGTATTTATCTATATTCTGTTTTTTTATATTTCGTATTCTATATTCTACATTCAACATTCTATATTCTATCTTCTATATTCTGTACTCTATATTCTATATTCTGTATTCTACATTCTATATTCTCTTTGTTCTATGTTCTATATACTATGTTTCTCTATATTCTGTATTTTTTATTCTCTTATATTCTACATTCTATATTCTTCTGTATTCAATAATTTATATTCTTGTGTATTCTATAATCAATATACTTCTACATTCTATATTCTTTATTCTGTGTTCTTTTATTTTCCATATTTTATATCTTGTTTTATATTCATCAATATTCTATGTAGTTTATTCTTCTATATTTATATATTCTATATTCTTCTATGTTCCATAATCTGTATTCTTCTATATTCTGTATTCTATGTTCTTTGTTCTATATACTATATTCTACATTCTGTATTCTTCTATATTCTATAATCGATGTACTTTTATTTTCTATATTCTATATTTTGTATCTTCCATTCTATATTCCATTTCATCTTTGTTCTATGTTCTTCTATATTCTACATTCCATATTCTATATCCTATATTTTACATTCTATATTCTTCTATAGTGTACATTTTATAGATTATATTCTATATGTCATATTCATCAATGTTCTATATTCTATATTCTTCTATATTCTATATTGCATTTTCATCAATATCCTATATTCTGTATTCTATATTCTTCTATATTCTATGTTCTGTTTTCTACATTCTATGGATTACGTTCTGCTCTGTGTATTCTATATTTTTCTATATATTCTTGTATATTCTATATTCTGTATTCTATGGTCTACATTCTATATTTTAAATTCTTGTATATTCTTTATTCTTCTCTATTCTGTATTCCATGTTCTACTTTCTAAACTGTATATTCTATATTCTTCTATAATCTATATTCTCTATCCTTCTATATACTATATTCTTTTACATTCTAAATTTTATATTCCATATTCTTCTATATTATATATTCTGCATTCTAAATTCTTTATTCTATATTCTCCTACATTCTATATTCTATATAATTCTATATTGTGTATTCTATATCCTATATTCTATATACCATATTCATCACTATTCTATTTTCTTCTATGTTCTATCTTCTATATTCCCCTGTATTCTCTATTCTTCTATATTCTATATTTTTATTCTATATTCTCCTACATTCTGTATCTATGTTCTTCTATATTCTTCAATAATGTATGTTCTATATTCTACATTCTGTATTCAATATTCTGTATTCTTCAATATTCTATAATCTGTATTCTTCTACATTCTATATTCTTCTATATTGTATATTCTATATCCTTTATTCTATATTCTTTATACCATATTCATCAATATTCTATATTCTGTGTTTTATCTTCTATATTCTATATTTCATATTCTATATTCTACAGCAAAGCATTATCTATATTCTACTTTCTTCTACATTGTATACTGTATATCATATGTTCTATATTCTATATACCATATTCATCAATAGTCTACATTCTATATTCTTCTATATTCTATATTCTCCTGTATTCTATATTTGAAATTCTCCTATACTCTATATTCCTCTACATTCTTTATTCTATGCTCTGTATTGTATATTTTCCAATAATGTATATTCTATATTCTTCTATATTCAATAATCTTCTGTATTCTATAACCTTCTATATTCTATATCCTTCTTCTATGTTCTTCTATATTCAGTATATATATTCTTTTATATTCTATATTCTATGTCCTATGTTGTATATTTTTCTATATGATGTATTCTTCTATACTCTATATTCCATATTCTGTATTCTACATTCTTCTATATTCTATATTCCATGTTATTGTATATTCTACATTCTTCTTTTTACTATCTACTATATTTTTTTATATTTTTCTATATTCTATATTCTCTTTTCTATATTATTCTATGTTCTATATTCTTCTTTATTCTGTATTTTTCTATATTCCATACTCTGTATTCTATATTCCATATTTGGTGTTCTATGTTCTATATTCTGTATTCTATATTTTTCTATATACTATATACTTCTGTATTCTATATTCCATAGTCCATATTCTATATTCTTTATTTTCTATTCTACAGTCTGCATTCTACATTCTAAATTCTTCTATAGTCTTTATTCTTCTCTATTCTGTATTCCATATTCTATGTTCTACATTCTGCATTCTATATTCCGTTTTCTTCTATATTCTAAATTTTTTAAGTTCTATGCCAGGCGCTCCTTGGAAACTCTATGGGGCAGTTCTACTCTGTCCTATAGGGTTGCTATGAGTCGGAATCGACTCTACGGCACTGGGTTTGTATACTTCTGTATTCTATATTCTGAGTTCTATATTCCTTATTCTATATCCTACCTTCTAAACTCTATATTCTATATTCCTCTGTAATCTATTTTCTATGTTCTTGTATATTCTATATTCCATATTCCAATACTCTGTATTCTTCTATAATGTATATTCTATATTCTCATATATTCCATATTCTTCTATAATCTATATTCTTCTATGTTCTGTATTCTCTTCTAAGTTCTATATTCTAGAGTTCTCTATATACTATATTCTTCTATATTCCATATTCCATACTCTATATTCTACATTCTGTATTCTAAATTCTTCTATATTCTGTATTCTATATTCTACATTCTAAATTGTATGTTCTATGTTCTTCTATATTCTATATTTTTCTATATTCTATGTTCCATCCTCTGTATTCTATATTTGATGTTCCATGTTCTATGTTGAATATCCTATATTTCTCTATGTACTATATTTTTCTGTATTCTATATTCCATATTCTACACTCTACGTTCTATATTCTTCTATATTCCATATTCTATATTCTTCTATACTCCATAATCTTCTATACTATATTCTGTAGTCTAAATTTTATATTCTATACTCTATTCTGTATTTTTCTATATTCTCTATTCCATATTCTATATTCTACATTTTATGTTTAGTATTCTATATTCTGCATCTTAATTCTATATTCTTCTATATTCTATATTCTTTTATATTCTACTTCTATATTTTTCTATATTCTATGTACTATATTCCATGCCATGTATTCTATATTGTATATTCAATGTTCTATCTTCTAAATTTTTGTATATACTATATTTTTCTGTATGCTATATTCTATGTTCCATATTCTATACTCTGTATTCTATATGCTATATTCCTCTATATTCTGTATTCTATATTCTGTATTTTGTGTTCTACATTCTATATTCCCTCATCTTCTATAATCTGTATTCTTCTATATTCTATATCTTTATTTTATATTTTATATTCTATGTTCTAAATTCTATATTCTGTATTGTATAGTCTTCTATTGTCTATATTCTTCTATAACGTATATTCTATATTCTTCTGTATTCAATATTCTAATTCTATATTCTTCCATATTCTGCATTCTTCAGTTTCCTGTATTTTATATTCTTCTATATTCTAAATTCTTCTATATTCTATATTATCTATTCCTCTATATTCTATATTCTTTTTTATTCTGTGTTCTATGTTCTGTATTCTGTATTCTTCTATGTACTATATTCTTGTGTATTCTATATTCCACATTCTATATTCTACATTGTATATACTATATTTTTCTATATTCTATAATCTATATTCTTCTATATTCTATATACTTTATTCTATATTTTGTATAATAAATTCTACATTCTATATTCTACAGTCTACATTCTATATTCTAAATTATTCAATATTCTTTATTCTTCTCTCTTGTATATTCTGTGTTCTATATTCTATATTCTGCACTCTACAATCTATATTCTGTATTCCAGATTATATATTCTACATTCTATTTTCTATATTCTTCTATATTATATAATCTATATTCTTCTGTAGTCTGTATTCTCTATTCTATTTTCTATATTCTAAATTCTATATTTTCTGTATTCCATATTGTATATACTTCCACATTCTAGATTCTGTACACTATATTCTGTATTCTACTATATTGTACATTTTACATATTATATTCTATATTCTACGTTCCATATTGGTCAATATTGTATATTCTATATTCCATATTCTATACTTTTCTATATTTTATATTTTACATTCTATATTCCATAATCTTCTAAATTCTGTAATCTATGTTTATTATTATATACTCTGTAGTCTACATTCTACACTCTATATTCTATATACTTCTATATTCTTATACATTTTTATTCTATATTTTTCTATATTCTGTATTCCATACTCTGTATTCTATATTCCATATTTGATGTTCTATGCTCTATATTTTTGTATATGCTATATTGTTCTTTATTTCATATTTCATATTCTATATTCTATATTGCCCATTCTACATTCTCTTTTCTTCTGCATTCCTTATTCTATATTTTACATTCTGTATTCTATAATGTTATATAATCTATATTTTTGTATATTCTTTAGTCTATATTTTATATTCTGTATTTTTTATTCTACATTCTACATTCTATATTCTACAGTCTACATTCTAAATTCTTGTATATTTTTTGTTCTCTATTCTTTATTCTGTATTCTATATTTTATAATCTACATTCTATCTTCTAAATTTGTCTATATTCTATATTATTTTCTATATTCTATATGCTTTATTCTATTTTCTACTGTCTAAATTCTATAGTCTATATTTTGCTATATTGTATATTTTTGTATATTCCACATTCTATAATCCATATTTTTCTACATTCTATGTTTTGTATTCTTCTATACCATATATTCTATATCTTATTTCCTGTATTCTATAGACCATATTTTTCAACATTCTATATTCCATATTCAATTTTCTGCATTTTATATTCATATTCTTCTACATTCTATATTCTAAATTTATATTCTATATTCTGTATTGTATAGTCTTCTATCATCTATATTCTATAATGTATGTTCTTTTTTCTTTATACTTCTATATAATATATTCTAATTCTTCTATATTCTATATCATTCTATATTCTTCAATATTCTGTATTCTATATTCTATTTTCTTTTATATCCTTCTATATTCTATATTCTTATATAGTCTGCATTCTATATTCATCTATATTCTATATTCTTTTATTTTCTGTGTTCTATGTTCTATATTCTTCCATATACTCTATTTTTTTGTGTTCTATATTCTATCTTCCATATTCTATATTCTACATTCTATATTCTTCCATGTTCTGTATTCTATATTCCTCTATATTTTATATTTTACACTCTACATTCTGTATTCTACATTCTTCTATGTTCTATAATCTATATTGTTCTATATTCTATATTCTGTATTGTGTAATCTATATTCTACAGTCTACATTCGATAATCTAAATTCTTCATATTCTTTATTCTTCTCTATTCTGTAATCTATATTCTACATTATATATTCTACATTTCATTTTCTTCTATAGTCTATACTCCAAATTTTGCTATATTCTATTTTCTTCTATATTCTATGTTCTGAATTCTGTATTCTTTATTCTACATTCTAAACTCGATATTCTATACTGTTCTATAATCTACATTCTATATTCTATGTTTTATATTCCATATTCTACCGTCTATATTCTTTATATTCTATAATCTATATTCTTCTACATTCTAAATTCTTCTATATTGTATATCCTATATATGATATTTGTCAATATTCTGTATTCTATCTTCTGTCTATAGTCTACATTCTATTGTCTGTCATCTATATTCTATGTTCTTCTATGTTCTATATTCTAAATTTATATTCTATATTCTGTATTCTATATTCTTCTGTAATGTATATTCTATAATCTGTATTCTTCTATATTCTATATTCTACTATTTTCTATATTCTTTTATGTTTTGTATTCTATCTTCCATGTTCTGTGTTCTATGTTCTATAATATAAATTTATTCTATAATTTATCCTATAAATACTATATTCTTCTATATTCTATATTTAATATTCTATATTCTAAATTCTTCTATATTCTACGTTCTATATTCTATGTTCTTCTATAATCTATATTTTCCTATATTCTATGCTCCATACTCTGTATTCTATACTCGATGTTCTATATTATATATTTTTCTATATACTGTATTTTTCTGTATTCTATATTCTGTATTCCATTTTTCATATTCCCTTCTCTACATTCTACATTCTATATTTCCCTGTATTCTATATTCCATACTCTGTATTCTATATTTGATGTTCTATGTTCTATATTCTATATTTTTCTATATACTATATTCTTCTGTATTGTATATTCCATATTGTATATCCTACATTCTATATTCAACATTCTGTATTCTCTATTCTATGTTCTTCTATATTCTATATTCTTCTATATTCCATATTCTTCAATGTTTTATATTCTGTATTTTACATTCTGTGTTCCATAATCGTATATATTCTATAATCTATATTCTTCTGTATTCTATATTGTGAATTCTGTATTTTACATTCTCATAGTGACCCTACAGGACAGAGTAGAACTGCCCCACAGAGTTACCAAGGAGCGCCTGGCAGATTCAAACTGCTGACCTCTTGGTCACTTAACCACTATGCCACCCGGGTTGCTATGAGTCGGAATCGACTCGACGGCAGCAGGTTTGGTGTGATTTTGGTTTATTCTACATTCTACATTCTATACTGTATGTTCTTCTATATTCTATATTCTTCTATGTCATTATATTCTATATTTTTCTATATTCTATATTCCATACTCCAAATTGTATACTCGATGTTCTATGTTCTATATTCTATATTTTTCTATATACTGTATTTTTCTGTATTCTATATTCTGTATTCCATTTTTCATATTCCCTATACTATATTCTACATTTTATATTCTATGTTCTTCTATATTCTATAATTTCCTCTATTCTATATTCTATATTCAATCTATATTTTTACATATACTATATTTTTGTGTATTTTATATTTCATATTCTATATACCATATTCAACATTCTATGTTCTTCTATATTCCATATTCTATATTCTCCTATATTTTATATTTTACATTCTGTATTCCATAATCTTCTACATTGTATAATTTATAATCTTTTATATTCTATAACCTATATTCTTCTATATTCTTCATTTTATATTTTACATTCTATATTCTGTATTCTATATTATACATTTTATATTCTTCTGTATTCTATATTCTAAATTTATATTCTATTTTCTTCTATGTTCTGTGTTCTTTATGCTATGTTCTTCTATAATGTATATTCTATATTCTTCTTTATTCCAAATCCCTTATATACTATATTCTTCTATTTTCAAATTTCTTTAATATTCTGTAGTCTATCTTCAGTGTTCTATGTTCCATATTCTATATTTTGAATTCTCTATATTCTATAATCTATATTTTTGTATATTCTACATTCCATGGAAGAATATACACAATAGAAGACTATATAATACAGAATATGGATTATACAAGAACATATAATACAGAATTTAGAACATAGAATGTTGAGTGTAGAATACAGAATATAAAATATAGGATAAAGACTATACAATACAGATTATAGAATATAGAAAATTATGGAATGTAGAATGTAAAATATAGAAGAATACACTATATTCTATTTTCAAAATTCTTTTATATTCTGTATTCTATCTTCAGTGTTCTATGTTCCATACTCTATATTTTAAATTCTCTATATTCTATAATGTATGTTCTTCTATATTCTATATTTTTTACATTCTATATTCCGTACTGTGTATTATATATTTGATGTTCTATATTCTATATTTTTCTACCTACAATATGCTTCTATATTCTATATTGCATATTTCATATTCAATATTCTGCATTCTATATTTTAAATTCTTCTATATTCTATGTTCTGTATTCTATATTCTGCATTCTAAATTCTATATTCTTCCATATTCTATATTTTTCTATAGACTATATTTTTCTGTATTCTATATTTCATATTCTTCCTTCTATATTCTATATTTTCTATGATCTGTATTCTATATTCTTTTATATTGTATATTCTGTATTTTACATTCTATTTTGACTTCTATTTTCTATATTCTGTGTTTTTATACTTCATTTTATATTCTATATTTTGTATTCTATATTCTTCTATAGTCTATATTTTCTATATACTATATTCCATACTCGGTGTTCTATATTCAATGTTCTTTTTCTATATTCTATATTTTTGTATGTAATTTTCTGTATTCTGCATTCTACATTCTATACACTATATTCTTCCATAGTCTGTATCATATATTCTTCTATATTGTATATTCTTTATATTCTATATTCCATAATCTTCTATATGCTATAATGTATATTCTATATATTATGTATTTTTATTCTATATTTTATATTCTCAATTCTGTATTTTCCTATATTCCATTTTCTGTATTCTATATTCAATGTTTCTTTCTATGGTTTATATTTTTATAATTTCCTGTGTTCTATATTCCAAATTGCATATTCTGTATACTACATTCTACATTCTATATTCTCTTACATTCCATCTTCTATATTCTATATTCTGTATTTAATTCTACATTCTATATTAGAGAATCTTCTATATTCTGTAATCTATGTTCTTCTATATTCTATGTTTCTTATTCTATATTTTATATTCTGTATTCTGCTTTGTACTTACTCTATTCTATATTCTATATTTATCTCTATTCTATATTTTCCTTTATTCTCTATTCCATACTCTGTATTCTATATTCCATATTCGATGTTCTATATTCTGTAGTTTTTATAGCCTATATTCTTCTGTATTCTACATTCTATAGTCCATATTCTATATTGTACATTCTAAATTCTATATTCTGTATTTTATATTCTACATTCTAAATTCTATATTCTTCTATGTTCTATATTCTTTTATATTCTATGTCTATATTTTTCCATATTCTAGGTTCTATATTCCGTACTCTGTATTCTATATTGTATATTCAAATTTCTATGTTCTATATTCTTTATTTATTTATATACTATATTTTTCTGTATGGTATAGTCTATGCTCCATATTCTATATGCTATATTCTACATTCTGTGTTCTATGTTCTATATTCTGTATTCTATATTCTTCTACATTTTACTTTCTACATTCCATACTTTTCTATATTCTATAGTCTTTATTCCATATTTTATATTCTGTATTCTACATTCTACTTTCTATATTCTAAGTTCTTCTATAATCTATATTCTGTATTGTATACTCTTCTATTGTGTATATTCTTCTATAATGTATATTCTCTATTCTTCTGTATTCTATATTCTAATTCTTCTATATTCTGTATTCTTCAATATTCTGTGTTCTGCACTCTACTATATTCTTTTTCTTGCATTTTCTATAGCCTTCTATATTCTTCTATTTTCTAAATTTATATTCAATCTTCTTCTGTATTTTGTATTCTATATTCTGCAATGTATATTCTATAATCTATATTCTTGTTTATAGTCTTCTATATTCCATATTCTTAGTATATTCTATATTCTACTATTTTCTATATTCTGCATTCTATCCTCTGTGTTCTGTGTTCCATGTTCAATATTCTTCTATGTACTATATCTTTCTATATACTATATTCCATAATCTAAATTCTGCTATATTCCACATTTTAAATTCTATGTTCTTCTATAGTCTATATTTTCCTATATCCTATATTCCATACTCTCTATTCTATATTTGATGTTCCATGTTCTATATTCTATATTTTTCTCTATACTATATTCTTCAGTATTCCATATTGTATATTCTACATTCTATATTCTAAAATCTTCTATAGTCTACATTCTCTATTCTATATGCTACATTCTATATTCTTCTATATTCTATATTTGTCTATATACTATGTTCTATATTCATTCTTCTATTTTCTATATTTTTACATATACTATATTTTTGTGTATTCTGTATTCCATATTCTTTTACTGTATTCAACATTCTATATTCTCCTATATTCTATATTTTACATTCTACATTCTATATTCCATAATCTTCTATATTGTGTAATTTATAATCTTCTATATTCTATAATCTATATTCTCCTAAATTCTTCATTCTCTGTTTTGCATTCTATATTCTCATTGTACATTTTTCAGTATTTGATTTCTAAATTTATATTCTATTTTCTTCTATATTCTGTATTCTTTATGCTATATTCTTCTATAATGTATATTCTATAATTTTTTTATTCCAAATCCTCTATAAACTATACTCTTCTATTTTAAAAGTTCTTTTATATTCTGTATTCTATCTTCAGTGTTCTATGTTCCATATTCTATATTTTAAATTCTTTATATTCTATAATCTATGTTCTTCTATATTCTATATTTTTGTACATTCTATATTCCATACTCTGTATTCTCTATTCGATGTTCTAATTTTTTTACATTCTATATTTTTCTACATACAATATTCTTCTATATTCTATATTTCATATTCTATATTGTATATTTTAAATTCTTCCATATTCTATGTTCTGTATTCTACATTCTAAATTCTTTATTCACTGTTCTTCCATATTCTTCTATATTCTATATTTTTCTGTATTCTATAGTCTACATTCTTCCTTCTATATTCTTCTATGTTCTGTATTCTATATTCTTCTATATTGTATATTCTGTATTCTATATTCCATTATCTTCTATATTCTACAATCTGTATTCTTCTATATTCTGTGTTCTTTATACTTTATTTTATATTCTATATTTTGCACTTTACATTCTATATTCTATGTTCTATATTCTTCTGTACTCTATATATTCTATGTTCCATACTCTGTGTTCTGTATTCAATGTTCTTTTTCTATATTCTATATTTATCTATATAATTTTCTGTATTCTACAGTCTACATTTTATACTCTATTCTTCTATAGTCTGTCTCATATATTCTTCTATATTGTATATTCTGTATTTTACATTCTACAGTCTATTTTACAGTCTATATTCCATAGTCTTCTATAGTCTATAATGTATATTATTTACATTATGTATTTTTATTCTGTTTTATATTCTGTATTCTACATTTTATATTTTCTCAATTTCATTGTCTGTATTCTATAGTCAATGTTGTTTTCTATATTGTATATATTTTTCAATTTTCTGTATTCTATTTTTTGTTTTATATATTCCATATTGCATATTCTGTATACTATATTCTACGTTCTATATTCTCTTATTTTCCATCTTCTATCTTCTATATTTTATTCTACATTCTATATTCCAGAATCTTCTATATTCTATAATCTATATTTTATATTCTATATTCTACTTTGTACATACTCTATTCTATGTTTTTCTATATTCTCTATTCCATATTCGATGTTCTATATTTTTTATATCCTATATTCTTCTGTATTCTATATTCCATATTCTACATTCCATATTCTTCTATGTTCTGTATTCTATACTTTTCTACATTCTTATTCTACTTTCTATATTGTGTTGTAATCTCTGTTCTTCTATCTGCTATATTCTATATTGTACATTCTAAATTCTATACTCAATATTCTACAGTCTACATTCTTTTCTTTATTCTAAATTTTTCAATATTCTTTATTCTTCTCTACTCTGTATTCCATATTATATGTTCTCCTTTCTAAATTCTATATTCCATTTTCTTCTATATTCTGTGTTCTACATTTTATATTCTAAATTTTTCTGAATTCTATATTTTTATTGTGTATTCTACCTTCTAATCACTATATTCTATATTCTTCTGTAATCTAATAATCTCTTATATTCTCTATTCTACCTTCTATATTCTATATTTTGTAATCTGTATGCTTCTACTTTATTCTATATTCTTCAGTAGTGTATATCCTATACCGTATATTCACTATTTGTCAATATTCTATTTTCTTCTATGTTCTATATTCTGTAGTCTGTCATCTATATTCTTTATTCTTCTACATTCTGCATTCTATATGCTGTATCTTCTATATTCTAAATTTATGCTCTGTTTTCCTATATTCTGTATTCTATATTTTTCAGTATTCTATATTCTTCTATAATTATATTCTGCATTCTCGTATTTTCCATATTCCAGATTCTTCTATATACTTTTTTCTTTTATATTCTGTATTGTATTTTCTATGTTCTATGTTCTTCTATGTACTGTATTCCTCTATAAACTATAGTCCATATTCTACATTCTACATTCTAAATTCTTCTATAGTCTATATTCTGTATTCTATATTCTTTTATATTCTATTTCTATATTTTTCCATATTCTAGGTTCTATAGTCCATACTCTGTATTCTGTATTGTATATTCAAACTTCTGTGTTCTATATTCTTTATTTTTCTATATACTATATTTTTCTGTATGGTATATTCTATGTCCCATATTCTATATTGTATATGCTATATTCTACATTCTGTATTGTGTATTCTTCTATATTCTACATTCTTCTGTATTTTACATTCTACATTATGTAACTTTCTATATTCTATAATCTGTATTGTATAGTCTTTATTCTATATTTTATATTCAGTATTCTACATTCTACTTTGTATATTCTAAATTCTGTATTCTATGTTCTTGTTAATCTATATTCTGTCTTGTATACTCTTCTATTGTGTATATTCTTCTATAATGTATATTCTATATTCTTCTGTATTTTATATTCTAATTCTTCTATGTTCTCTATTCTTCCATATTTTGTATTCTACTCTCTACTATATTCTTTTTCTTGTATTTTCTATAGCCTTCTATATTCTATATTCTCCTATATTCTAAATTTATATTTGATATTTTATATTCTATAGTCTTCTGTAATGCATATTCTCTAATCTATGTTCTTGTTTATATTCTTCTATGTTCCATATTCTTGTATATTCTATATTGTACTATTTTCTATATTCTTTTTTATTCCGTATTCTACCTTCTGTATTCTATGTTCAATATTGTTCTATATACTATATCCTTCTATAGTCCGTATTCTACATTCTAAATTCTGTTTTTCTATATTCTGTATTTTCCTATATCCTATATTCCATACTCTCTATTCTATATTTGATGTTCTATGTTCTATATTCTATATTTTTCTGTATACTATATTCTTCTGTATTCTTTATTCCATATTGTGTATTCTACATTCTATATTCTAAAATCTTCTATATTCTACATTCTGTATTCTATATTCTACATTCTATATTTTTCTATATACTATATTGAATCTTCTATTTTCTATATTTTTACATACACTATATTTTTGTGTTTTGTATATTCCATATTCTTTCTACTATAGTCAATATTCTGTATTCTTCTATATTCCCTATTCTCCTATATTCTATATTTTACATTCTACATTCTTTATTCCACAATCTTCTATATTTTATAATTTATAATCTTCTGTATTCTATAATCTATATACTCTGAAATTGTTCATTCTACATTTTGCGTTCTCTATTCTGTATTCTACATCCTACATTTTATATTCTTCTGTATTCTATATTTATATTCTATTTTCTTCTATATTCTCTATTCTTCATGCTATATTCTTCTATAATGTCGAACATAGAATACAGAATTTAGAATATAGAAAGTAGAATACAGAATATAAAATACAGAATAAAGACTATAGAATACAGATTATAGAACAGAAAATTATGGAATATAGAATGTAAATTATAGAAGAATACAGATAGAATGTAGCATATAGAATATGGAACATAGAATATACCATACAGAAAAATATAGTATATAGATAAATAAAGAATACAGAACATAGAAGTTTGAATATAGAATACAGAGTATGGAATATAGAACCTGGAATACGGAAAAATATAAAAATATAGAACATAGAAGAATATAGAATTAAAAATGTAGAATATAAAATACAGAATATAGAAGAATTTAGAAAGTAGAATATAGAATATGGACTATAGAATATAGAGGAATATAGTATATAGAAGAACATAGAACATAAAAGATTCAATAGAGAATATAAAAGAAAAAAGAATATAGAAGAATATAGAGTATAGAAGACTGGAATATGGAAAAAAGGAGAATGTAGAATATAATTATAGAAGAATATAGAATATTGAAAAATACAGAATGCAGAATATAGGAAAACATAGAACATAAATTTAGAATATAGAAGATATAGGATATAAAATGCAGAATATAGAAGAATAAAGAATATAAATGACAGACTACAGAATATAAAGATAGAAAGTAGAAGAAAATAGAATACTGACAAATAGGGAATATAGGGTATAGTGTGTACACGATTGAAGAATATAGAATAGAGAAAGTAGAAGAATATAGATTACAAAACATAGAATGTAGAATAGAGATATCAGAGAATATTAGATTACAGAAGACTATAGAATATAGAGATTAGAAGGTAGAATATACAATAAAATATAGAATATAGAATTCAGAAAATTTTAAATATAAAATGTAGAATAGAATATAGAAGAAAATGGAATACAGAATGTAGAATGGAGAACACAGAATATGGAATAGAAAATAGAGAAGAATATTGAAAATTTTATAATAGAGAATGTAGACTGGAATTTTGAATATAGAATGTATAATATAGAATATATCAGATAGAGTAGCATAGATTATAAGAGAATATAGAATGTAGAGTAAGAATGTAGGAAAGTATGGAATACAGAACATATAAGAATATAGCATATAGAATGCAGAACGTAGAATATAGAATATGGAATACAGAATGTAGAATACTGAAGAACATAGTATATAAAAATATAGAATATAGAACATAGAATATGGAATATAGAATACAGACTAGGGACTAGAGAATATAGAAAAATAAAGAATAGAGATAAATATAGAATAGAGTATGTGCAAAGTAGAATACAAAATGTAGAATATAAAATATAGAATAAAGAACATAGAATATAGAAGATTATAGAAACTAGAAGATTCTGGAATATAGAATGTAGAATTATAGACTATAGAATATAGAAGATGAATATGAGAATATAGAATGTAGAATATACTATACAGAATATGCAATATGGAATATAGAATACAGAAAATTATAGAAAATACAGAATACAGAAAAAAATATAGAATACAGACAATAGAATATAGAAAAAGAATTTAGAATGTAGAATACAGAATAGAGAATGAAAAATACATAATATAGAGAATAGACATTATAGTATATAGAAGATTATGGAATATAGAATTTAGAATGTAAAATACAGAATATACAAGATAGAAGAATATATTATCCAGACTTTAGAAGAATATAGATTATAGAATGTAGAATATAGAATACAGAAAACGATATAGAAAAATATAGAATATGGAAAAAGAACATGGAATATAGAAGAGTATGCAACAAAATATAGAAAATACAGAATATAGAATATTAATAAGGAGAATAAAGAACAGAATATAGAATACAAACTATCAAATATTAAAGTATAGAGAACACACAATATAGAAGAATATAGATTATAGAATACAGAAGCCAATGGAATATAGAGTATTGAATGTAAAATAGGGAATATAAAATTTAGAAGAATATAGACTACGGAATGTAGAAGAATATAGAATGTAGAAGTAATAAATTAGAATATGGAATAGAGATTACAGGAAAATATAGTATATAGAAAAACAGAAACTAGAAGAATATGAAAGAACATAAAACATAGAATTTAGGATGTAAAATAAAGAATACAGAATGTGGAAGAACTTAAACTATAGAGTGCAGTATGTACAGTTTAAAATAATGGAATATGAAATATGCAATCTAGAGGAATATTTTATGTAGAAAAATATAGAATATAGAACACTGAAGATAGAATATGAAAGAACTTTGAAAATAGAACATGGTGTAGAGAGTTTGGAATAAAGAATACAGAATACAGAAATAGAATATAAAACTTAGAATATAGAATACAGAAGAATACAAAATGTACAACATAGAATATCTTGTATTTTCTCTACCCTTATAGTCTCTATTCTATATACTGTTCTCCTATACTCCATATTTTACGTGGTACATTCTATTCCATTATTTTCTATATCGTATCATTTATAATCCTGTGTTCTATATATTCTTTTATATTCTATTTCTATATTCTTCCATAATTCAGCTTCTATGTTCCATTCTCTGTATTATATGTTATATATTCAAAGTTCTATGTTCTACTATTTATTTCTATTTCTCTGCATATTATATTCCCTGTTCCATATCCTCCATTCTTCTATATTACACATGCATTCTTCTATATTCTACTTCCTACATTCCAGAATTTTCTATATCCTATAATCTGTAATCCACACTCTTCATTCCGTATTTTTAATTCTGTACTCTACATCGTATTTTCTGTATTTCTATGTTCTATATAATCTATATTCTGCATTGTACAGTCGTATAGTGTAGCCCTCATGGGCCCCGAATAGCGGAGCCCCGCATGGAAAACCAGGCCCGAATAAGGGAGCCCCGTACTCACAAACAAGCCCAAATCGTGGAGCCCCGGAGGCAAGAACTTGAGCGAATACAGGAGCACCAGAGGTAAGCCGAAGCCCCAAAGAAAAGTCCTGCAGGTAACAGTAGGCCCGAGTGGAGAGTCCCGGAGGCAAGAATAGGCCTGAACAGAGAGTCTCACAGGCTCGAAATAGGACCGAACAGAGTCCCTCAGGCAAGGATACACCCAAATAGAGGAGGCCGGGAGGCAACAATTGGCCAGAACACAGTCCCGCAAGCAAGGAAAAGCCCAAATAGAGTTCCGGAGACAAGAACTGGTCCAAACGGAGAGTTCTGGAGGCGAGGATAGGCCCGAATGGAGAGTCCCACAGGCCAGAATAGGTTTGAACAGAAGTCCCGCAGGCGAGAATACACCCAAACTGAGAACCCCATAGGCCAGCATAGGCCCGAATAGAGTCCTGCAGACAAGAAGAGAACCGAAAGGAGAGTCGGGAAGGCCAGAATAGGCGCGAATGGAGAGTCTAGCAGACCAGAACAGGCCTGCACAGGGTCCCACAGGCAATCAGAGACCCAAGTAGAGGAGCTGTGCAGGCAAGAAGAGGCCCGAACAGAGTCCCCCTGGCAAGAATAGGTCCGTAGGGACAATCCACAGGCACTAGGCACGAACAGAGTGCAGAAGGCCAGAAAGTCCCGAACGGAGAGTGCCAAAGGCCAGAATAGGCCGAAGGGAAGTCCTGGAGGGGAGAATATGCCCAAGCTGAGAAACCCGCAGGCCAACATAGGCCCAGAGAGTCCTAGAAGTGAGAATAGGCCCAAACGGAGAGTCCACCAGGCCAGAATAGGCCCGAATAGAGGAGCCACAAAGGAAGAATAGGCCCGATTAGAGATCCACTTCAAAGAATAGGCACGAACGGAGAGTGTGGGAGGCAAGAAACGCATGAACAGAGTGTCTTGCCGGGAGAATAGGCCCGAACAGAGAAACCCACAGACACAAATAGGAACAAATGGAGAGTGCTGCAGAACAGAATAGGCCCGAATAGAGGGGCCCCGGAAGCAAGAATAGGCCCCAATAGAGTCCCAAAGTGAATAGACTCGAATGGAGATCCCTGCATGCAAGAATACGCCCAAATAGAGAAGCCCTGTAGACAAGAATAGGCCTGAATAGAGTCCTGCTGGCAAAAATAGGCCTGAATGCAGAGTCCTAGGGGCAAGATTTGGCCTGAACGGAGAGTCCCACTGGCGAGAATAGGCCTGAAGGGAAGTCCCAGAGGATAGCATACGCCCAAACTAAAAATCACGGAGGCCAGCATAAGCCCGAACGGAGTTCTGCAGGTAATAGTCCCAAACGGAGAGACCCGGAGGTAAGAATAGGCCCGAACAGAGATTCTAGGAGGTAAGAATAGGCCCAGAGGCCTGCAAGCAAGAATAGGTCCGAGTAGAGGAACCGTGAGGCAAGAGGCCAGAACAGAGTCCCCAGGACAAGAACAGGCCCAAGTGGAGAATCCAACAGGCAATAAATAGGCCCAGAGTCCGGAACGCCAGAAAGGCCCAGACAGTCCCACAGGCGAGAATAGGACCGAATGGAGATTCCTCGTGGCCAGAATAGGCCCAGAGGAGTCCCGTAGACAAGAATACACCTGAACGGAGAGTCTCAGAGGCCAAAAATGCCCAGGGGGGTCTCAGAGGCGAGAATAGCCCTAATGGACATTCCCAGAGCAAGAATAGGCAAGAACAGAGTCCTGTAGGCAAGAATAGGCCCGAGTAGAGTCCCGCTCGAGAGAACAGGCCTGGAGGGAGAGTCCAGCATGCCAGAACAGGCCCAAACAGAGATTGCCACAGGCAAGCATAGGCCGAAACAGAGTCCTGCAGGCCAGAATAGGCCTGAATAGATGAACCCCATAGGCAAGAATAGGCCCGAGTACGGTCTTCAGGCCCAGTAAAGCCCCGTGGCAGGTGTGGGTCAAAGTTCTCTGCCCATTCCAGTCGGCAGGGGGAGGTTTTCATCCTACAAAGCAGCAGAGTTATTCATTTCCAGAGGGGTTGCATCTGCCCACAAGCTCCACCTGGCCAGGGTCCATCCCTACTGTATTGCCCATGTCAATCAACAGAAGCTAAGACCTTCCAGAAAGACTACCTGCTATTGTCTGCGCACGGGGAAGTGGTGCAGCCAGAAGCCTCCCCCATTTCATCTCCAGGCTCTCTCTCAGGCCCCTCACACTTGTGTCTTAGGGGAAGAATGAAGAAATTTCTCTGAATGAACACATCCAGAGAGGGGCCATAGATACTGAGGAAGGGCACCTTGCCTACTGATATCCTAGCATAAGTGGAAAGGAGGTACCCTGCCTGCTGGCCTATTGGTTTGAACATGTCAACATCAGGGCTTGCCTACTGTGAAGTTATTCCCTGGGTGCCCTCGACTTTGGGGCCTAAGACACAAGGGTCCATTGTGTGTCCGTGGGTAAAATGGAGGGCTCTGGAGAACTTGCCAGTTAGGCTGGACCTCTCCTATTGGCTCAGTGTTTGTGACCCATCCCCATCAGAAGTTCCACCCAGCCTTCTGGTGGCTGTCTCCATGGTGTTTGGGAAAGAAGCCTTAGGCCCCCGCACTCAGCCTTCACCTGGCCTACCTGGCCTCTTTGCCCTCACCTACCCTGCTGTGTGGATGAAAGAAAGACTGCAGGTCCGTGACCATGGGCCCTCATTTCCTTTGAAGGATTAGGCTCCTTCCTGGGTAGAAGACAGCCAAGGTCAGCGTGAGCCTAGACACCTACTGACCTGTGACACTGCAGCCAGTGATGTTGATGTCCACGCTCAGGCATCTGGAGGTGGGAGATTCACAGTGGTTAGAGAAATGTAACGAGAGAACACACCCTCCCAAGGGGAGGGGCCAAATGTTATGGAAAATACCTGATGTTGTGGAACTGTAGTAGAGCCAGTCTAGGGCCCAGAGCTCCCTCCCATATGTGGCAAAGACATATGTATGCCACCATCCACAGACTCTGGACTGCTGGGGCCCTGGACGCCCAGATTTGGGCCTTGTCTTCAGAGAAGTGACACACATGCAGTGTGCCACCAGGGGCTGTGGACCAACCGAGGGCAAAAACTTGAAAATAGGGGCTTCGGTTGATTGCGTCTCTGCTCTCCTTTGGCTGAGTGACAACCTGTGTTCCTAGCACAAGGCATTCACGAAATTAGGCAAATTCCATGCGTGCAGGCAAAGTGTGTGCTGAGATGACTCGCTGGAGACCAGGGTGGACTCTTCAGACCCAGGGTAGGCATCTGGCAGGTATGTGTCAATGTTCCCTGTCCATGGCACTCAGCCAGATATTTGCAAACAATGTTATCAGGGGAATTCGTCATCTCCGGAGAGTCTGCCACATTTCAGCCTGCTTCACCTGGCCAGGGTCCACCCCTGATGTAGCTCCCCAATCAATGACTACTCTCTAGACCTTCCACCTAGACTACCAGATCTTCTCTGACCATGCACAACCAGTACAGCCAGGGGCCTTCCCCTTTTGCTCTTTCCACTCTAGGCACTCTGCCAGGCACTCCAAGCTGTGAAGTGACTCAGGGGGAGAAGGAAGAGATTTCAGAGAATGAACACATCCAGAGACAGAAAGGCAAGAGCTGCTGAGTGGGGATGCCTTGCAAAGCTCTGGGGAGCAACACCAGACAGCAAAATTTAGCATACGCACAAGCAACCACACACAGCCACCCAGTGACTCACAAACATGACATCATTAGCGATTGGTCCCCAGGCTCCTGGCAAACTCAGGAGTACAGCGCCAACGGAGCCATCAGGACATCTCCGACAACTCCCTCCTATGTCTTTGCATCTACAGATGTTGGGGGGTGAAGAGCAGAATGAAAGTATCAAGCGAGTTGGGGCCCTGGGTGGGGTGCTAACGTGTGCAAAGAGGGCCAGACAGAAGACTGCAGTGGGTGGGGGAGGTGCAGACACTAATGGCAGAGGCACATGGGGAGCCAGAATTCAACAACTACCCCCGGTCACTGAAGGCCACAGACACCTCTATCCCAACAGGAGCGACCGTTGTGCATTACATGGCCACATACCCCCAAAGACCCCACCACACATGGGAGCAAGCCTGGTCCAGGAGTACGTCACGAGAGGACAAATCTTCTCTCCCTTGGCTACACCAACATTGTGAAGGTGTTCTTTCTACCAAGCCAGGAGGCATGCGTGCACTCCCCCTGAACAAGAGTAAACGACTGAAGCAACAGGTGCTTCAGAGGACGCTTCATATATCTATTCGTCTAGCCTATGGCCACATCAGTAAGTGCACATCCTAAGCAACCCACACCTTTCCTCCTCCAGCACGTTGAGCACCAGATGTTTGTAGGCAGAGAACTACAAAACATTATACGTGTTTCCATGGCGGACCCACATCTTCCGTCCTGGAACGTGGTAATTGGAAAACTACAGAGGCACACTCATATTCCCACTATATGATGCCAGCTGGTTGACTGGCAAACCCCTCCACCAGCTCAAAGGGCGTGTCTAGCGATAACAATAGGCGGAGAGTGCTCCTCGTCTTCCACGCTGCGCCAGCAGACTGCTCCCGCGAATTAGAGGAGCCCTGCGTATGAACCACTAACACATTGTATAAGGCGTTTGGCAACGCCTTGCAAAGCCCGTAAAACAGCGTCAAAGACATATAAAGAACGCTTTACTAAGGAGAGAGCCTCCCCATCCATCGACCACCACATCGTACCATGCAAAACACTCAATGTCCAGAAGAATGTAGAGATCTGTGCCATACCGCTACCAGAAAATAAACTCAACCTTTCACAGCTAGGAAGAGAAACTCCTGTTTCATTGCTCATCAGGTTTTGTCAAAAAAAACGCATGCCCGTCTCCACCCACCACTTTTGCAAGTAAGGACAAATCACTGTAACAGGATCAGCTCCAAAAAAGTCATTTTTTTCTCATCAGAGACGAGAAAACACACCGTCTCACGTGCACGGGACATTCGTACTCTGTGTAAACAACGAAAGTGCCTCGTCGAGCGCAGATTCAACCCCGACTGGGACAGCTCGCTACAGTGATGAAATCAAAAAAGACGCAGCAAAAAACATGCAAAATGAGCATGGCTAGTAGTGGGCGAGAAGGCTTTTGTAGGGATCACGTTCTTCCCCGCTCTCCAATCACATGCTGTAGAAAAGCAGCCAAAAAAGCTCCAGTGGGTGAACACCTGACATGAAAAGAACAAAGAAAAAAGAAGATGCAAGATGGTATGAATATTGTGGAAACCACACATTGCTTTCAGAAGGGAGCATGCCATTTAGACGACTCACACCGCGGTCACAACACCGCGGTCGGTCACGGGAACCCAGGGAAGACGGAAGCATCGTATAACTAGAAGCACAAAAGATGGCATAAATGCACCAGGTAGGCCTTCAAGTAGGCAGCAGATAACGTGGGAAATCGGTGGCCCATGGACTCAAAACCCAGAATCCTGTGTTATTTGACAAGAGTCACCATACAAGCAGAGCGTAACGGTAGCTAGCTCGTGAACCAAACCGCGTATTTACAGCATAAGAAACAAAGCAACTCACGGCAAGAGACGCACCCGCGTCAAAGCGTTTTAAAGGAACTGCTCCTCATACATCGCGGGGTAACACGACCCCATTTCTCGCAGCCCCGGAGATCCAAGGGTACTCTGGTCGACGCACAAGGCAGTGTGATGGAGCCGGCCGGGACCGTGCAGCCGCTAGAGTGATTGCCTCTGCGCGCCATAGGTAGACCGCACCAACAGTGAACGCTTGAAATAACCCCTCAGACAAAAAGTTCAGGAAAAACTCCGGAAAGTGGGACCGTTCAAAAAGTACGAGCCACGCACGAAGACACTTGCTTGAGGACCAGATGGACAGCAGCACCCTTAAAGGCCAGCAATGGGGAGACGGAGTTGCCCTGGGGACCCACGAAGCATGACTTGGAAAAATATTCTCGGGCGGTTTAACTCCTCTGACGGTCCGGGACCCACGCGGGCGAGCACATGGTGTTTATATAGGGCACAGCATATTTACACCACATGGGCCGGTGAAGAGATGGTCACGCGAAAAAAAACACGTGAAGGTTCTTAGCATGCTTTTTTTCACTCGTTTTCCTGAACCATCTCGTTCCTGTACCGTTCAGTATGCGCAAACACGGGGAGGTGGATGAGCCGGCGTGGACTGGTTGACCCGGTCTAGCAGCTGAAAACGTCTCACCCATGAAGCAGCGGCTAAGGCAGCAGAGACCACCCCACACCGGTTAACCTGCAGGCCCAATCCCGGAACATGGGTCTGGTGACGACGCCCCACCGAGACCGGGAAGATCGTGCCAACGCCGCGGGCGTCCTGGAACGTCGCCTCGGCCAGCGCAGCCACATCGCATCCCACGTCGTCGGCGCCGGAGCTCCGGAGGAAAACGATATAAAAGCTGCCGCCAGGTGGCAGCCAACACCCGGCGCAGGCGACAGAGGGACGAATCCGGATCGGCGGCCGGCGAGGGCGCATCGCCGGGCGTCTGGCCGCCCGGCCGCCCGGCCTCCCACCAACTAACACCACCAGCACCACCGCCAAACATATTTTTCTTCCCCACTTAGTTTTATATGCCAAGCGGGTTTTTTTTATATGTTATGCTTTCTTCGTATTTTTTGTTGATTTTGTTTCTGGTGAGTTTCTTTTTCACTTGTATTTTATGTCAATGAGTAGAATAGTTTGTTTGCTTCGTGGTTACCTTATTATTTACCCGTCTTTCTAAATTTAAAAACTACTTTTTTGTATTGCCGTATTTTTCTCTCCGTGTGGAAGGTGTATGAATACATTTTTTAGTTCCCGTCTATTATTTTAACGTTGTCTTGTTTTATATAAAAACATCGCTGTTACTCTGTTTTGTGCTTTTATTTTAAACTTACTTTGTTTTTTTGGATTTTCCTCTCTGGGTTGACTTCTGGTTGCTCTGCCCAGTGTTCTAGTCTTGAGTTGGTACGTGATGTTATTGATTTTCTAGTCAAAGAACTCCCTATAGTATTTTTTGTAGTTTCGGTTTAGTTTTCACAAATTCCTTGAACTTCTGTTTATCTGGGAATGTCTTAATTTCACCTTCATATTAAGAGACAGTTTTACTGGATATATGATTCTTGGCAGACAATTTTTTCCTTCAATTTTTTAAATATGTCATCCCATTGTTTTCTTGCCTGCGTGGTTTCTGCCAAGTAGTCCGAGCTTATTCTCATTGGCTCTCCCTTGTAGTTGACTTTTTTTTATCCCTTGCTGCTCTTATAATTGTTTCTTTATCTTTGGCTTTGGCAAGCTTGATTATAATACATCTTGGTGACTTTCTTTTAAGATCTACCTTATGTGGAGTTTGATGAGCATGTTGGATAGATATCTTCTCATATTTCACAATATCAGGGAAGTATTCTGTCAAACCTTCAATAATTTTGTCTGTATTTTCTGTTATCCCTCCCTGTCTGCTACTCCAATCACTCGTAGGTTATTTCTCTTGATAGAGTCCCACATGATTCTTAAGGTTTCTTGATTTCTTTTAATTCTCTTATCTGATTTTTCTCCAAATATATTAGTGGTAAGTGATTTATCTTCCAGTTCACAAATTCTAGCTTCTACTTGCTCAATTTTGCTCCTCTGACTTTCTATTGAGTTGTCTAATTCTTTAAATTTATTGTTACTCTTCTGAATTTCTGATTGCTGCCTGTCTATGGATTTTTCCAGCTTATTAAACTTTTCATTATGTTCCTGAATAATCTTTCTAATTTCTTCAATTGCTTTATCTGTGTGTTCCTTGGCTTGTTCTGCATATTGATTACTTCCTGATGACTTGAAGGGTCCTGTATATTAAATTTTGTATTGTGCCTCTGGTAATTCCAGGAATACACTTTCATCTAGAAGATCCCTGGATACTTTGTTTTGAGAGGCTGTTGAGGTGATCATGGTCTGTTTCTTTATGTGACTTGATATTGACTGTTGTCTCCAAGCCATCTATAAGTTATTGTATTAGTTTATGCTTGCTTACTGTGTCATAGCTGTTTGCTTTGTTTTGTTTTGGTATACCCCTATGGGTTGCTTGAGTGAGCTAGCTTTATTATTTTCACCTTTGAAGCTCTGGGGTCCTGTCCCCAGCTGGCTAGAGCCGTGATCAGGTATATCAGTCTAGGAGTCCACTCAGTTTTCTTGTATGAATTCAGCTCAGGTTTCCAGGTAGCTGATATCAAGTGTGTGGTACAGGCTCTGTCCTACAGTCTTACAGGGCAGGGGTGATTCGTGTATATACCGGTATCTGATTGCAGCAGGGGGTCGTGCTCTGAACAAGGCAGGGGACTGAGAACCGACCCCCGATTTACTCTGAGGAAAACGTGTCTGTATTAACTAGAGCATCCTGGGGGGTGGGTTCTGCAGATGAACCATGGGCACCCAAAGTTTTTGGTTGTAAGGACTGGGAGATACCAGCTATCTCTGGACCCCTGTCGTGGGTGGCTGGGTGATCTGAGTGGAATTACCAGTCCTTAGGTACCTGATGTGGGTAGGTGAGGACACCTTGTTTAATACAGAAAGCAATGCCAAATGTCAAACACCCACCTTTCCACTGCACAGCTGAAATGGCTGCAGTTTGCCAACAAGGGCCTATTCTCCTGAAATAGGCCCACACAGGTCCATGCAGAAGGGAAAGGTGCTCAAGGACCATGGACGGTTGATGCCTGGACAGCAGCCTCTTCTGTCCTGAGCTCCCCTGGTTAACGGACTAGCAAATTATCTTTTCCCCCATTGCACATTTTTTCTTTCCCCAAGGCCAGAAGGATGGCTCTAGGTGCTCAACAGGGCAATATCAGGCCCAGAGATTCAACCCTTGAAGCCGGCTTGGGGGTGGAGGGGTGCGGTAAAATATACGCTAGTACTTAGCTTTTGCTGAGAGTTCCGTTCTCCTCAGGTTCTGGAGGTGTGAGTAGTCTGTGTGACTGGCTGCTTCTCCCTGACGAAACAGCAGTGGAATGATAGTACCAGCCCGCTGCAGCAGCCGTTCTGGGAATGGTGCCTGAGGGCTCCCCGCGATGCAGGTCCGGTAAACCCTCTCTGCTTCTGAAAGGTCTCTTCCTCCTCCTGCCCCTCAGTGCGTTGTCTAAGCTTGCCTTTGATGATGAGGACTTCCAGCTTGTCACAAATATACTCGTTCACTTGTTTTTTCAGGTCTTTGTTGTAAAGAGGGCTAGGCGGAAGGGTCAGTCTATTCCACCATCTTGGCTCCATCTCCCAAAGTTCCAATCCAAGGGGATCCACCCAGCCGGGCCATTTCACCCCTCAGCCAGGAAGATCCCGTCTACCCTGCTGGAGCCCTGGAGCACCATGCCGGCCAGCCGGTGTGTCCGGATAGAGATCCCCTCTCGTTGGGAGGCAGGCAGGCGAGCAGGTGGGTGGGCGGGCAAACCACTCGGGGGGGCCCTGGGAGGGAGGACCCAGGGAGACAGGCTGGACTCAGGGAAATTGAGCGGAGGCCCTGGGCTGCCGTGGCCTGTGCGCGTTCGCTGGGATCGCTTCCCATCTCGTTGGCGCCGCAGAGCTCCAGAGGGGAACGATATAGAAGCGGCCGCAAGGTGACGGCCAACAACTGGAGCGAAGGGCGGCGGGGCGGAACCGGGTCCACCTGGGCACCTGCCGGGGCTTGGGGGTGGGGGAGGGGACAGACTCGCCTAGGCCTCCGGGGAAACCTCTCAGGAGCGTCATGGGGCGCGCGCCACTGAAAGGGCCAAACGGGTAGGCGCCCAAGGGGATGAGCGTCCACCGGGGGCGGGAGGGAGAGCACGTCCCAAGTGTGGGATGGGCAGGTGTTCTCCGATCCGTATCCTTTGGACGGACGCGACAAACGGAACGAGATGAGGTTTTCCTCCTCGTTCTTTGAGTTCCCGCGTGGCACAGCAGGCAGAGTGGGAAACGTTTTTCCCCCGTCGTCCCTGTTGCCGAGCCAACGGTAGGCGTGAAGCAGGTTGAACGGGCAAATTGCGTTCCGAGGGAGGGGGGGAGCTGTGCGTTTGCCGGCATCCGCGTCACAAGAGAAGACCACGGCCACCACTGAGAGCGTTCTTCCTCACTGCTTTTCATCCTTCCGCGACGCCGGCGGACAAATGGGGGGGCAGCCGGGAACCCCTTCCCAAAGCTGGTACGGATGGGCTCTGGGCCCCCCGGTCCGACTGCGGAAAACATCTCACCAAGGGAGGCCCGACTTAGGTCTAGCGGAGGCGCGGTGGCCCGGCCGAGAACGCCCAACCAGAGGCTCTCAGGAGGCTCCGCCTGAGTGAGTGGTCTCCAGGCTCGCGGGAGGACTCAGGAAGGTGGCGTCTCCGGGGCGGGGGGAAAGGGAGCGGGGTGAGTCGGCGTCGCGAGCATGAGAGCGCGGGCGGACAGGAGGGCGTGCGTGAGTCGTGGGGGGTGGAGGGCCGGAGGGGGGTTGGGGGTGGGGGAACGAGAGTGGGGCGGTGGGGGAGTAGGAGGGTGGGGGCGGTGGGGAACCATGCGCGTTGGGGCCGGGGCCTGGGGTGCTGAGGGGGGCGGGGATTTGGCAAACGTTCCGGGTGCCCTGGTGCGTGCGCGTGTGTGCACGTGTGTGTGCGTGTGTCTGAGCGTGCATCTGTGTGTGCGTGTCCCTGTGTGTGCACGCGTCTGTGTGTGTGCGTGGCTCTGCGTGTGTGCATGTGTGCGCGCAGGTCTGTGTGCGTCCCCATGTGCGTGTCTGTGTGTGCGCTCATCTTTGCGTGTGCATGTGCGTGTGCATCTGTGCTTGTGTGTGCCTGTGTGTGAGCATCTGCGTGTGTGTGCGTGACTGTGTGTGTGCGTGTGTGCGTGCGTGTGTGCGTGCGTGCCCGTGTGTGTGCCTGTGTGCATCTGTGCGGGTGTGAGTGTGCGTCTGGGAGGGTGTGAGTGCGTGTCTGTGCGTGTGCGCCTGCGTGTGTGTGCATGTGCATGTCTGTGTGTACGTGTCTGAGCACATCTGCGTATCTGTGTGCACGTCTGTGTGCACATATGTGGGCAAGTCCGTGTGTGTGTCTGTGTGTGCGCACCTGTGGATGTGAGTCCGTGCCTGTGTGTGTGCATCTCTGTGTGCGTGTGTGCGTGTGTGCGTGTCTCTGCGTGTGAGTGCGTCTCTGTGCACGTGCGTGCCCTGTGTGCGTGCGTCCGAGCACGTCTGTGCATGTCTGTGTGTGCTCCTGTACCTGTATGTGTGCTCACACGTCCGTATGTGCATCTTTGTGTGCGTGCGTGTCTGAGTGGATATGAGTGCACGTCTGTGTGTGCGTGCGTGCATGTGCTTGTCTGTGCGCGAGTGTATGTCTGAGCATATGCGTCTGTGCGTGCATCTGTGCACGTCTGCGCGTGTCTGTGCCTGCTTGCGTGCACGTATCTGCACGCTCGCTCAGGCGGACGGCAAGCCCGCGTCGTCACCCTCGGTCCATCGAACGGGAGCCCCCTTGGCCGGATGGAGAAGCTTGTCTCCGCGCCCACGGGGAGAATCGCAACAGAAACCGTAAGGCTGCACGCCGGTGGCGCTAGCGCTGCCTGCCGACGAGGGCAGCTGTTGCCGATCCCCCTGCCCGACCCCCACCCCCCAACTCAGCCCGAGGTGAAGGCCGGGGCCATATTCAGCTTGGGCGGGTGGTAAGGCCAAGTGTAGTGTCACCGTTCCCACGTTGCACGCATTACCATGCCACGAACGCCTCCTGGGAAGCTGGAGGAACAAGGTGTGTGAAGTTCGTGCCGTGCTCGGACCCGACCAACCGTCGTCGTGGAAAGCTCACGGCGGACTGGACATCTGACGGGTCACTCCCTGTCCGAGGGACCTCCTGAGATATGTAGGAGGGGAAGGGTACAGTAGGCTGGTTTGGCTGGAAGACATCCCGTCCCCGGGAGGCTTCAATCGACGGGAAGACGGGGCCGGGAAGGCACCGGTTTCAAATTGGACGATGGCTGAACTTAGGTGACGGGTGCGTGGACTCTTCCGTCTTCGCCCGTGTTCGCGACTCTCTACAGGGGGAACTTTCCGGAAAGCGGGTGATGGGCGCGCATGCCGTCGTCCCGTGAAGATGCGCTACTATGAAGGGGCTCTAAACGCAGGCCGTCCTTGGGGGCGGTTTATTTTTTCTCAGTCGGGGGAAACCTCCCACATGGAGAGAAACACCCGAGTTTGAATGGTGCTCGCGTGGGGAGTAGGGCGTGGCAGTGAAGACTCACGTTCGTCATCATTCTCATTTCTGTTTGGATAACTCTCTGCACTGCTGCTGTCGCTTGCCGTCGAGCGGGTCAGGACTCGGAGCGACCCTAGGGGAGAGAGTCGATCCACCCCACGGGCTTCCGGAGGAGCAGCCGGTGGATCTGAACCGCCGACGTTTCAGTTGGCAGCTGAGCTCCGAGCCGCCGCGCCGCAGGGCTCCGTCTTTGCACTCGGTCTCCAGTACTCGGTGAGTTGGTTTCGCCTGAGGAGCTGAACGGCTCTCGGAGAGGAAAACCCGGTTTCAGAAAAGGAAGGAAAGAGAGAGGTAGATGGAAAGGAAGACGGAGAGGGAGAGGGAGGGAGAGTGTGAGGAAGAGGCGTACCTCGATGTTGAGCCACCCCAGTGACAGCGTTAGGTTGAAAAGGGTGGTAGGCGCGTACGTGCGCACGACCATGGCTGCAGATACGGACACGCAGGCACGTACAGGCGCCTGTGCGGGGGCGGTGCGTCCACATGTGCGTACTCGTACGCATGTGCCTGCCCGTGCGTACTCGCGCAGGAACACGTGTGTAGGTGAGTATGCGCATACAGGTGCGCCTGCGCCGGTACACGCCCCCCTGGGCGCCTCCGTGCGCACGCTCCCGGTGTTAGGTAGCTGCCTCGAGGGCTGCGGTTTCTACTCCACTGACTCCTTTCAGTTGAGACAGGACGTCTCCGAGTGTGTGCGCGACCCAAAGGCGGTCGTCGAGGGACGATGGCACCCTCGGTCATTTGAACCCCTGCACCCTTGGACGGATGGGGAAACTCTCTTCGATGTCACGGAGGCGGTCCCGACTGAAACCGGAGGGGCACGTGCTGGCGGTGCTAGCCCCGCCGCCGTCGAGGACCACTGGCGCCACCCCCCTCCACCACCCAACCTCACCCCCAACCCCACCCAGCCCGCGCCCTTTCCGTCGGCCCCATGCTGGTGATATCCGGATCCAGCCCAATGTGGCCGCCAGGTGGCACCCACCAGGCGGGGAAGAGGTTTGGAGATGGTGGAGGTGGTGGGGGCGGTGGGGGGCTGTGGGGGGTGGGGGGCGGAGGAGGAGGAGGACGGACAGAAGGACGGAAATGCTCCCGCGCGCATGGGCATGCATACACGCACCGCAGAGTGTCCTCTGGAGACATGGATGCACGCCTGGAGCACGTGGAAACACGGAGACACACGCACACAGCAGATGCACGAACGGAACACTCAGGAGATGCAGAGGTAGACGCGGGCAGGCGGAACACGTGGGAATGCAGACACACGTCTCCCCCGCGCACACGATACACGGAGCATGCAGGCACGGTCCGCATGTGCACGCGCTGCACGGGATGCTCGGGGATGCGGACACGGATGTGGCCCTGTACACGCGGCACCCACGGGCAGGTGTCACGCGGGCTCAGAGACACAGCCGGCGACACATGCGGACAGACTGAGCACCCGAAACACGGGCAGACGAAGCGAATGTACGAGCACCTCCCGCACCGTGCGCTAGCGTGACGTCCCTAAGCCGCCGTGCCACACTCGCACGCTCAGATGGACATGGACGCACAGTGCGCCCACGCCACCCACGGGCATGGCAGGCACTCCCTGCCGCGCTGACGCGACGCACCACGGCACCCTGCGGTGCACAGGGGGATGCCCACGCGGAAGACACTGCACGGGCACACGCCCGCGGCCCCCCCGAACACGCCTTGTTTTGCATTTTTGCTTTTTTGTCTTGCCTTCTGTTTTTGCCTTTTTCCTTGTTTTTTGTCTTTTTCCCTTGTCTTTTTGCCTTTTTCCCTTTCCCTTTTGCCTTTTGTGTTACCTTTTTGCCTTGACTTTTTCTCTTTTAACATTGCCTTTTTGTCTTTATGACTTGATTTTTTGCCTTTTTACCATATTTCCTTGCCTTTTTGCCTTTTTCTCTTCTTTTTGCCTTTTCCCTTTTTGCTTTGCATTTTACCTCTCGCCTTGCCTTTTGACTTTTTGCATCTTTGCCTTTTTTCCATCTGCCTTATCTTTTTGCTTTTTTTGTTTTTTTGCCTTACCTTTTTGCCTTTTGCCTTGCCTTTTTCCCTTTTTGCTTTCCGTTTTAGCTTTTTGCCTTCTCTTTTTGACATTTTTCCTCTTTGCCTTTTTTCCTTTTTGTCTTATCTTTTTGTGTTTTTCCTTTCCTTTATTCCTTTTTGCCTTGCCTTTTGCTTTTTTTCTTTTTGCCTTGCCTTTTTTCCTATTTGCTTTTTTGCCTTTTTGCTTTGCCTTTTTCCTTTTTGCCTTGCCTTGCCTTTTTTCCCTTTTTGCCCTGCGTTTTTCCCTTTTTGCCCTTTTCCCTTGTCTTCTGAGCTCTTTGGCTTTTTTTCCTTGCCTTTTTTCCGTTTTAACTTTTGCCTTATCTCTTTTCTTTTTTGCTTTTTCACATTGCCTTTTTGCCTTTTTGCTTTGTCTTTTAGCCTTTATTCCTTTCCTTCCATTGCTTTTTTTGCCTTTTTCCTTGCCTTGCCTTGCTTTGCAGTTTTGCCTTTTTGTCTTGCCTTGTGTTTTTGCCTTGACTTGCCTTTTGACTTTTTGTCTCTTTTTTTTTTGCCTTTTCCCTTGTCTTTTTGCCGTTTTCCCTTTTTGTCTTTCCTTTTTGCCTTTTGTATTGTCTTTTCTCGACTTTTTCCCTTTTAACCTTGTCTTTTTCATTAGCTTTTTGCCTTTATGACTTGCCTTTTTGTCTTTTTACCAGTTTGCCTTCCCTTTTTGCCTTTTTACCATATTAACTTGCCTTTTTGCCTTTTTCCTTGTTGCTTTGCATTTTACCTTTTTGCCTTGTCGTTTGACATTTTGCCTGTTTGCTTTCTTCCGTTTGCCTTATCTTTTTGCCTTTTTGTCCTATTGCCTTGCCTTTTTGCTTTGCCTTTTTACCTTGCCTTTTTGCCTTCCCTTTTTCCCTTTTTTGCCTTTTATTTTAGCTTTTTGCCTTGTCTTTTTGACTTTTTCCCTCTTTGCCTTTTTGCCTCATCTTTTTGCCTTTTTGCCTTGCCTTTTTGCGTTTTTTCTTGCCTTTATTCCTTATTGCCTTGCTTTTTGGTCTTTTTTTTTACCTTGCTTTTTTCCCTTTTTGCCTTTTCCCTTGTCTTTTATCCTTTTTCCTGGTCTTTTTGCCCTTTTCCCTTGTCTCTTTGCCTTTTTCCCTTTTTTCCTTTCCTTTTTGCCTTTTGTCTTGCCTTTTTGCTTTGACTTTTTCCCTTTTTACCTTGCCTTTTTGTCTTTATGATTTACCTGTTTGCCTTTTTACCGGTTTGCCTTCCCTTTTTGCCTTTTTACCATATTGCCTTGCCTCTTTGCCTCTTTGTCTTGCCTTTTTGCCTTACCTTTATTCTTTTTTCCCTTTCTGCTTTTTTGCTTAGACTTTTTGCTTTTTTGCCTTTTTATCTTGCCTCGCCTTGCCTTTTTGTTGTGCCTTTTTGCCTTTTTCCCTTGTCTTTTTGCTGTTTGCCTTTTTTCGTTGCCTTTTTTCCATTTTTAAATTTTGCCTTATCTCTTTTCCTTTTAGCATTTTTCATTGCCTTTTTGCATTTTGCTTTGCCTTTTAGCCTTTATTCCTTTCCTTGCATTGTCTTTTTCCCTTTTTCCTTGCCGTGCCTCACTTTGCATTTTTGCCTTTTTGTCTTGTCTTGTGTTTTTGCCTTTTTGTCTTGACTTGCCTTTTGCCTTTTTTCCTTGTCTTTTTGCCTTTTTTCCTTTGTCTTTTTTGCCTTTTGCCTTGCTTTTTTCTTTGACTTTTTCCCTTTAAACCATACCTTTTTCATTGCCTTTTGCTTTTATGATTTACGTTTTTGCCTTTTTACTGGTTTGCCTTCCCTTTTTGCTTTTTTACCTTAGTGCCTTGCCTTTTTGCCCTTTTGCCTTGCATTTTTGCCTTTTTCCTTGCCTTTATTTCTTTTTGCCTTTTTTGTTTTTCCTTGCCTTTTTTGCTTTTTCCTCTGCCTTTCACTTTTTTGCCTTTTTACCTTGCCTTGCCTTGCCTTTTTGCCTTTCCTTTTTCCCTTGTCTTTTTGGCTTTTTGCCTTCTTTCCTCGCCTTTTTCCATTTGAACTTTTGCCTTATTTCTTTTCTTTTTACACTTTCCATTGCCTTTTTGCTTTGTCTTTTAGTCTTTATTCTTTCCTTGCTTTGCATTTTTGCCTTTTTGTCTTGCCTTGTGGTTTTGGCTTTTTGTCTTGACTTGCCTTTTGACTTTTTGCTGTTTTGCCTTTTCTCCTTGTCTTTTTGCCTTTTTCCTTGCCTTTTTGCTTTTTGTCTTGCCTATTTGCCGTAACTTTTTCCCTTTTTACCTTGCCTTTTTCATAGCCTTTTTACCTTTATGATTTGCCTTTTTGCTTTTTTAACCATTTGCCTTCCCTATTTGCCTTTTTACCATATTGCCTTCCTTTTTTCCTCTTTTGCCTTGTCTTTATCCCTTGTATTTTTAGATATTTGTCTTTTGTCCATTTTAACTTTTGCATTATCTCTTTTCCTTTTTGCATTGCCTTTTGACTTTTTGCTTTGCCTTTTAGCCTTTATTCCTTTCCTTTCATTGCCTTTTTGCCTTTTTACCTTTTTGCCTTTTTCCTTTCCTTGCCTTGCTTTGCGTTTTTGTCTTTTTGTCTTGGCCTGTGTTTTTGCCTTGACTTGCCTTTTGACTTCTTGACTTTTTGCTTTCTATTTTTACCCTTTTCCCTTGTCTTTTTGCCTTTTTCCCTTTGTGCCTTTTGGCCTTGACTTTTTCCCTTGTAACCTTGCCTTTTTGCCTTTATGACTTACCTTTTTGTCTTTTTACCAGTTTGCCTTCCCTTTTTGCCTTTTAACTCTATTGCCTTTCCTTTTTGCCTTGCATTTTACCTTTTTGCCTTGTATTTTGACATTTTGCCTCTTAGCCTTTTTTCCACTTGCCTTATCTTTATGCCTTTTTGTCCTTCTGCCTTGCCTTTTTGCCTTTTTTCCTTACCTTTTTTCCTTGTCTTTTTGCCTTTTTAACCTATTGCCTTGCCTTTTTGCCTTTTCCCTTTTTACCTTGCATTTTAACTTTTTTCCTTGACTTTGAACTTTTTGCCTCATTGCCTTTTTTCCATTTGCCTTATCTTTTTGCCTTTTTGTCCTTTTGCCTTGTGTTTTTGCCTTGCGTTTTTGCCTGTTTGCCTTCCCTTTTCCCTTTTTTGCCCTCTGTTTTAGCTTTTTGCCTTGTCTTTTTGACTTTTCCCTCTTTGCCTTTTTCCTTGCCTTTTTGCCTTTTTTTCCTGCCTTTATTCCTTTTTGCCTTTTTTCTTTTTGACTTGCCTTTTTTCCTTTCTGCTTCTTTGCTTTTCCTTTTCTTTATGCCTTTTTCCCTTGTCTTTTTGCTTTTTGCCTTTTTCCTTGCCTTTTTTCCATTTTAGCTTTTCCCTTATGTCTTTTCCTTTTTGCATTTTTGCATTGAGTTTTTCCCTTTTTGCTTTGCCTTTTAGCCTTTATTCCTTTCTTTACATTGTCTTTTTGCCTTTTTCCTTGCTTTGCCTTGTATTTTTGCCTTTTTGTCCTGTCTTGTGTTTTTGCCTTTTTGTCTTGACTTGCCTTTTGCCTTTTTTCGTTGTCTTTTTGCTTTTTTCCCTTGTCTTTTTTCTTTTCTTTTTTTGCCTTTAGTCTTGACTCTTTCCCTTTTTACCTTGCCTTCTCTATTGCCTTTTGGCCTTTAGTATTTGTCTTTTTGCCTTTTTACCAGTTTGCCATCCCCTTTTGCCTTTTTACTGTATTGCCTTGCCTTTTTGCCTTTTTGTCATGCCTTTTTGTCTTTTTCCCTTGCCTTTTGACTCTTTGCCTCTTCACCTATTTACTTTTTTCTTTCTGCCTTATCTTTTTGCCGTTTTGTCTTTTGCCTTGCCTTTTTGCCTTTTTCCCTTCCCTTTTTCCTTTTTACCTTTCCTTTTTTGTCTTTTTGCCTTTGTGCATTGCCTTTTTCCCTTTTCTCTTTGGATTTTTGCCTTCTTTCCTTACCTTTTTTCCTTTAACCTTTTGCCTTATCTCTTTTCCTTTTTGCATTTTTGCATTGCCTTTTTGTTTTCGCTTTGCCTTGTAGCCTTTATTCCTTTCCTTTCATTGCCTTTTTACTTTTTTATCTCTTTGCCTTTTTCCTTGCCTTGCTTTGTGGTTTTGCCTTTTTGTCTTGCCTTACTTTTTTGCCTTTCTGTCTTCACTTGCCTTTTGACTTTTTATCTTGATTTTTTGCCTTTTTCTCTTGTCTTTTTCCCTTTTCCTTTTTTGCCTTTTGTGGTGCCTTTTTACCTTGCTTTTTTCTTTATTTGCCTTCCCTTTTCCCTTTCGTTTTAGCTGTTTGCCTTCTCTTTTTTACTTTTTCCCTCTTTTCCTTTTTGCCTTTTTGCCCTTTTGTCTTGCCTTTTTGCCTTTTTTCCTGGGTTTTATTCCTTTTTGCCTTGCCTTTTTTACTTTTTACCTTTTTGCTTTGCTTTTTTCTTTTTTGGTTTTTTGTCTTTTTTCCTTTATGCAATTTTACATTGCCTTTTTGCTTTGCCTTTTAGCTTTTTGCCTTTCCTTGCATTGCTTTTTGCCTTTTTACCTTTCTGCCTTTTTCCTTGCCTTGCCTTCTGTTTTTGCCTTTTTGCTTTGCCTTGCATTTTTCCCTTTTTGCCTTGACTTGCCTTTGACTTATTGCCTATTTGCCTTTTTCCGTTTTTGCGTTTCCTCTTTGCCTTTAGGCCTTTTTGCCTTTAATTTTGCATTTTTGCCTTGCCTTGCCAGGCCTTTTTGCCCTTTCGACTTTTTGCCCTGCCATCCCTTTTTGCCTTGCTTTACCTTGCCTTTTTGCCATTTTTGCTTTCTTTTCTTTGCCTTTTTACCTTTTTGCCTAACCTTCTCTTGCCTTTTTACCTTTACCTTTTTACCTTCCCTTGCCAGGCCTTTTTACCTTTTTCCCTTTTTTCTTGCCTTGCGTTTCATTTTTCCCTTGGCTTTTTGCCTTTTTAAATTGACTTGCCTTTTTCCCTTTTGCCTTGCCTTTGCACATTTTTCGTTTTTGCCTTGCCTTTTTGCTTTTCCTTGCTTTGCCTTTTGTCCTTTTTGCCTTCATGCCTTGCCTTTTTGCCTGTTTACCTTATATCCTTTTTACCTTACTGCCTTGCCTTTTTGCCTTCATGTCTTGACTTTTTGACCTTTTGCCATTGAAAGAAACAGAAACCGAATGACGGTTTTCTCATTCTGACTGCTTTCTTGAGAGGACTGGATGAAGTCAGAGAGCTTCTTCACTGAGAAACATGCAGGGTGATGTTGCCCCTGTGCTCTCTTGGAAAAGAGTGTGTAGTTACACACTTTGAACTGTGGAAAAGCACTTGGGTTTGTTAGGATTTCACCATGCACTTTGTTTTCCCTGTGCAAATACTTCCTTTCAAAATCTCTTAACCCTAACACTGCATACTTTTTCTGCTTCAAGAACAGGGCTACTGCCATTGACTTTCCTGAGGAAAGCTTATGTTTGCAATGGTCAGACTTACTGCGCTCATTGCAGAAAAGAGAAAAGAATAGACACTCTCAAATAATACCTGCTTTTCTCAGAGGAGTGGATGAAGTCAGGAAGTTCTTTCTTTCACTGAGAAACATGCAGACTGATGTTGCCTCTGTGCTCTCTTACTTGGAAAAGAGTGTATAGATTAAAAACTGTAGAAAGGCACTTGGGCTTGTTAGGATTTCACCAAGCACTTTGTCTTTCCTGGGCAGCCACCTGCTTTCACAATCTCTTAAAGCTAACTCTACATACTCGTTCCACTTCCAGAAGAGAGGTACCGCAATATAGGTTCCTGAGGAAACCTTCCGTTTGCAAAGGGCAGATCTGTCAAGCTCATTGCAGGAAAGTGAAACCAAATGACGGTTTTCTCATTCTAACTGCTCTCCTCAGAGGAATGGAAGAACTCAGAGTGTTCTCTCTTTCACTGAGACTCATGGAGGTTGATGTTGCTTCTGTGCTCTCTTAATTGGAAAACAGTGTATAGTTACACACTTTGAACTGTGGAAAGGCACCGGGGTTTGTTAGAATTTCACCATGCACTTTGTTTTCCTTGGTCAACAACTTGCTTTCACAACTCTTAATGAAAACACTACATACTTTTTCCGCTTCAACAACAGGACTACCACAATGGATTTTTCTTGAGGGAAGTTTCTTTTGCAAGGGTCAGATTTTCTGAGCTCATTGCTGGAAAGAGAAAATAACAGACAGTCTCTCATAATACCTGCTTTTCTCAGAGGAGTGGATGAAGTCAGCGAGTTCTTTCTTTCACTGAGTAACATGCAGACTGATTTTGCCTCCTCGCCCACTTACTTGCTAAAGAGTGTAGATTTATACACTTTGAACTGTGGAAAGGCACTTGAGCTTGTTAGGATTTCACCATGCACTTGTTTTTTCTAGGCTAAAAAGTGCTTTAACAATCTCTTAACGCTAACTCTACATACTCGTTCAACTTCCAGAAGAGGGCTACCGCAATGGAGTTTTCCTGAGGAAACATTTCATTTCCAAAGGGCAGATCTGCCGAGCTCCTTGCAATGCAATAAGGCAAAAATGCAAGACATGTCAAGGTAAAAAGGCAAAAAAGCAAAAAGGCAATACAAAAATGCAAAAAAGCAGAAAGACCAAAAGTGAAGGCAAAAATGCAAGACGAAAGAAAAAAGGGGAAACGGTAAAAAGGCCAGGGAAAAAGGAAGAAAAGCATGGCCAAAAGGCAAAAAGGCATCACTAGGCAAGGCAAAGAGGCAAGGCAAGTCATGGCAAAGAAAAAGGCTATGCAAAACACGGCAAAAAAAGGAAAAAAGGCCAGTCAAGTCAAAAATGGCAAAAAGCAAGGCAAGCAATATAAAAAGGCAAAAAGGTAAAAATGCAAAAAGAGAAGGCAAAAAGGAAGACAATAAAGCAAACAGACAAAAAGGCAAGGCATTAAGGCAAAAAGGCAAGGCATGAAGGCAAAAAGGAAATGCAAATAGGGTAAAAGGCAAGACAAAAAGGCAAGGCAAAAAGGAAAGTCAAAAAGACAAAATGGCAAGGCAAAAAGACAAAAACACAAGGCATGAAGGCAAGGCTTGAAGGCAAAAAGGCAAGGCAAAAAGGTGAAAAATCAAAAAGTCAAGAGAAAAAGGCAAAAAAGCAAAGCACTGCAAAAAGGCAAAAAGGAAAGACAGGGAAAGGCAAAAAGGCAGGAAGGCAAAAAGTCAAAATGCAAGTCAAGACAAAAAGGCAAAAACACAAGACAAGACAAAAAGACAAAAATGCAAAGCAAGGCAAGGAAAAATGTGAAAAAGGAAAAAAGGCAATACAAAATGCAAAAAGGAAAAGAGGTAAGGCAAAAGTTAAAATGGAAAAAAGGAAAGGAAAAAAGCAAAAGCCAAAAAGACAAGGGAAAAAGGCAGGGCAAAAAGGTAAGGCAAGGCAAGGTAAAAAGGCAAAAAGTAAAAAGAAAACAGGCAAGGCAAAAGGCAAAAAGGAAAAAAGGCAAAGAGGGAAAAAGTAAAAAAGACAAGGCAAAAAGCTAAAACAGAAGGCAAAACAGGGAAAAAGGGAAGGCAAAAAGAGAAAAAGGCAAGGCAAAAAGGCAAGGCAAAAGGACAAAAAGAAAAAAGGTAAGGCAAAAGGGCAAAAGGCAAATAGGGGAAAAGTCAAAAGACAATTCAAAAAGGTAAAATGCAAGGCAAAAGGGAAAAGGCAAAAAGGCAAGGCAATATAGTAAAAAGGCAAAAATTGAAGGCAAATCGGTAAAAAGGCAAGTCATAAAGGCAAAAAGGCAATGAAAAAGGCAAGGTTAAAAGGGAAAAAGTCAAGGCAAAAAGGAAAGGGAAAAAGGGAACAAGGCAAAAACACAAGGAAAGACAAAAAGGCAAAACATAAAACAAGGCAAGGGAAGGAAAAAGGCAAAAAAGTAAAAAGGCAAAAAGACAATGAAAGGAAAGGAATAAAGGCTAAAAGGCAAAGCAAAAAGGCAAAAGCCAATGCAAAAATGCAAAAAGGAAGAGAGATAAGGCAAAAGTAAAAATGGAAAAAAGGCAAAAATCCAAAAAGCCAAGGGAAAGGCAAGCAAAAAAGCAAAAAGGCAAGGCAAGGCAAGATAAAAATTCAAAAAAGGAAAAAGGGAAGTCAAAAAGAAAAATGGCAAAAAGGCGAGTCAAAATGGAAAAAAGGTAAGGCAAAAAGGCAAGGCAAAAGGGCAAAAATGCAAAAAGATAAGACAAAAAGGAAAAAAGGCAAAGAGAGAAAAAGTCAAAAACAGGGGCCAAAAAACTGAAAGGAAAGGCAAAAAGGGAAAAGGTAAGGCGAAAAGGCAAGGAAAAAACGGCAAAAAAGAAAGGCAAAAGGACAAAAAGACCACAAAGAAGCAAAAGGTAAAAAGGCAGAGTCAAAAAGCCAAAAAGACAAGGGAAAAAGGCAAAAAGGGAAAAAAGGCAAGGCAAGGTTAAAAGGCACAAAAACAAAAAGGCAAAGCAAAAAGGCAAAAAAGCAAAAGGGAAAAATGCAAAAAGGCAAGGCAAAAGTATATATAGCCAAAAAGGTAAAGCTAACGTAAAAAAGGAAAAGAGGCAAAAAGTCAAAAGACAAGGCTAAAAGGTAAAACGCAAGGGAAAAAGGCAAAAAGGGAAGACAAAAAGGGAAAAGGCAAGGCAATATGGTAAAAAGGCAAAAAGGGAAGGCAAACTGGTAAAAAGGCAAGTCATAATGGCAAAAAGGCAATGAAAAAAGCAAAGTTAAAAGGGAAAACTCAAGGCAAAAAGGCAACACACAGGGCAAAAAGGAAAGGGAAAAAAGCAAAAACACAAGGGAAGACAAAAAGGCTAAAACGCAAAGCAAGGCAAGGCAAGCGAAAAGGCTAAAAGGTAAAAAAGTAAAAAGACAAAAGGCAATGAAAGGAAAAGAACAAAGCCTAAAAGGCAAAGCAAAAAGGCAATGCCAAAATGCAAATAGGAAGAGATAAGGCAAAAGTTAAGATGGAAAAAAGGCAAAAATCCAAAAAGACAAGGGAAAAGGCAAGGTAAAGCAAGGTAAAAATGCAAAACAGCAAAAAGAAAAAAGGGAAGGCAAAAAGAAAAAAGGCAAAACGGCGAGGCAAGGAAAGGAATAAAGACTAAAAGGCAAAGCAAAAGGCAATGCAAAAATGCCTAAGTAAAGCACTATTGAAGTAAAAGAACAAAGTAGGAGGACTCCTACTACTTGACCTTAGAGCCTACTATACAGCTATGGTAGTCAAAAAAACTGGTACTGGTACAACGGCAGACATTTTGACCAGTGGAACAGAACTGAGAGCCCAGACGGAAGTCCACCCACCCGGTCACTATATCTTTGACAAAGGTCCAAAGCCCGTTAAATGGGGAAAAGATAGTCTTTTTAATAAATGGTGCCGGCAAAACTGGATGTCCACCTGTAAAAAAATGAAATAAGACCCAAATGTCACACCATACACAAAAACTAATTCAAATGGATCAAAGACCTGAATATAAAACCCCAAACTATAAAGATCATAGAAGAAAAACCAGGGTCAACACTAGAGGCCCAAATACATGGCATAAATAGCATACAAACCATAACTAACAATACAAAAACAACAGAAGATAAGCTAGATAACTGGGATCTTCTAAAAATTAAACACTTATGCTCATCAAAAGACTTCACCAAAAGGGTAAAAAGACATGCTACAGACTGAGAAAAAAAACTGTCTATAGCAAATCTGACAAAGGTCTAATCTCTAAAATCTATAGGAAAACCCAATACCTCTACAACAAAAAAATAATCCAATTTAAAAAAATGGGCAAAGGATATGAATAGACACTTCACTAAAGAAGACATTCAGGCAGCTAACAGACATATGAGGAAATGCTCGAGATGACTAACCATTAGAGAAACGCAAATCAAAACTACAATGAGATACCGTCTCACCGTGACATTACTGGCACAAATCCAAAAAACTGAAAATAACAAATGTTGGAGAGGCCGCAGAGAGACTGGATCTCTTATGCACTGCTGGTGGGAAAGTAAAATGGTGCAACCAGTTTGGAAAAAGGTACAGCAGCTTCCCTAAAAAGCTAGAAATAGAAATACCTTATGACACAGCTATCCTACTCCTAGGAATATATCCTAGAGAAATAAGAGCCATCCCACAAACAGACACATGCACACCTATGTTCATTGCAGCATTATTCACAATAGCAAAAAGATGGAAAAAACTTAAGTGCCATCAACAGTTGAATGGATAAACCACTATAGTACATACACACAATGGAATACTATGCAACAACAAAGAACAATGATGAATCTGTGAAATATCTCACAACATGGATGAATCTGGAGGGCATTATGCTGAGTGTAAAAAATTAATCACAAAAGGACAAATACTGCATGAGACCACTATTATAAAAACTCATGAAAAGGCTTACACACAGCAAGAAACAATCCTAGGAAGGGGAGGGTTGGGGAAGGAAAAATGCCAACTAGACAATAGATAAGTGGTAAATTTGGTGAACAGTAAGACAATACACAATTCTGGGGAATTCAGCACAACTTGACCAAGGCAAGGACATGGAAGCTTCATAGATCCAAACTCTCTGAGGGACTGAATTACTGGGCTGTGGGCTGGCGACCACAGCCTCGGGGGACATCTATCTCAATCGACATAACATAGTTTATAAAGAAAATGTTCTACATCCTACTTTGGTGAGTAGCTTCTGGCATTTTAAAAGCTTGTGAGTGGCCATCTAAGATACTCCACTTGTCCCACCCCATCTGGAGCAAGGGAAAATGAAGAAAACCAAAGACACAAGGGAAAGATTAGTCCAAAGGACTAATGGACCACAACTACCACAGCCTCCACCAGACTGAGTCTAGCACAACTACGTGTTGCCTGGCTACCACCACGTACTGCTCTGACAGGGATCACAATACAGGGTCCTGGACAGAGCTGGAGAAAAATGTACAACAAAATTCTAACTCACAAAAAAAGACTAGACTTACTGGTCTGACAGAGCCTGGAGAAACACCCAGAGTATGCCCCCTGGACACACTTTAAATTCAGTACTGAAGTCATTCCTGAGGTTCACCCTTCAGCCAAAGATCAGACAGGCTCATAAAACAAAATGAGAGTAAATAGTCACACAAACCCAGGGGCAAGGATGAGATGGGAGGAGGGGACAGGAAATCTGGTAATAGGGAACCCAAGGTTGAGAAGGGAGACCGTTGATATGTTATGGGGTTGGTAACTAATGTCACAAAACAATATGTGTATTAATTGTTTAATGAGCAACAAATCTGCTCTGTAAACCTTCATCTAAATTAAAAAAAAAATTACAATACAAAAAAAGAAAAAGGTCAAATGAAAAAAGAAATCATACAACACATTGCATTGGACAAATCTGTTGCAAAAGACCTCTTTAAAGTGTTAAAAACAAAGACCTCACTTTTAGGACTAAGGTGGACCCCACAATACTATCTCTCTATG